>NW_006912150.1:0-91688 GCF_000523435.1 Bipolaris zeicola 26-R-13
AGGCCGAAGCACCATAGTCACGCAATACAGCATAACGTACCAAATTGTAACTAGTCAGATAGAACGGCCTTTGGCCAAAGTCCTACATAGCCAACGGCTGATACAGGACTATAATGGAATAATAATAATGGAATAATAATAAGCAGTCATATGCTTAGCTCGATTAGCGATTCGCATAGCCCAAGCACGGCATTATTTCCACGACCTATAATTCTTTTGAGCCAACACAACTAGATGTAGTCTCTTCTGTGCCCAACAAACATTGTGCTGTCCAAATAAACAATCCTGAACTGTCAACCGTGACTTCATGTCTGGCTACGCCAATGAATGACACGGCCCGTGTCCGAATAGAGGGTCTTGGTTTAAGCCTTGGCAAGCGCTTCTTCCGTCGATCTTGCAGCGGTCGAGACCCTCCCGGTCCCACCATCCCCACTATTAGTCTGCTCCTCGTTATGGTACTTGTTGCGTACAGACTGTGGAGAGCAATCTCGGTGTGTTTGTGAGCTTGAACATTCTTTAGAGCCGGCGATGCCCTCGCTTTGCAAGGACTTGTCGTCTTTCTCAGCATCACTCAGCAATGCATCTTGACCAGAATCATCCGTCATCGACATGGCGCTATTCTGTCGTTCTCTATCGAACACAGTGGCATGGTCTTCATCGATGCGCTTTTCACCTTTGTCTTCGTTATCGATCCACTTCTGCAATCCTTCGTCTGTTGGTTTGAAGAAACACCACATCTCATCCGAAGTCGTGTATCCTTCGCCAGCACTTTCCCGGACGTTGCGCTTGAACTTTCTCTGAAGCCCGGAAGCAAGGCGTTTCTTGAACGGATTGTCCACACGCAAACGGGCCGCTATCCATTCATCATCTGGCCGATTGTCGTTTGGTGTCTCCTTCATCATTGGTGTTTGAAGTATATGCTCGTCAGTCATGCAACGATTTATAATGGATTTTCCTCCGCCACTGTCAGGCGTGACGAGCCGTAGGAATTCGAGACTTGTTCCCACATTGAGGTCAATAGCTCTTTCTGGATTGACGGTAGCCTTCATAAAAAAGGATGTCAAGTGTCTGTACAAGATTGAGAAGTCGCTTTGGTTGATATGTACAGAGCCTCGGACAGTCAGCAAATATGCTGGTGCTCCATGTTCACTGGCTTCTTTCATGAGGGACATTGATGCGTTCCAGTTCTTCTCCCAGTACATGAATGCTTCACTAGCAATACCAAGCAGTGGAAGGTGTATTCGATGTTTAGGATCGTCCGACGGTGGCTTGATAGGAGCACTATGGCCATATTAGCAGTACTCTTTGAGTATGGGATAGGAGGAAACATGCCCCCAGATGTCATAGATGATGCCTGCCTGCACGTTTGTGAATCGATTTGTATGTCTGAGGACTTCAACCACGGTCGCCGCTCCAAAGCTATGACCAGCCATGGTCATCTTGTCTACAGAAAACCGATTTTTCCACTGAGACCAATCAACCCCGTTCAGGCCTCTCGATGAGCCACCTATATAACCCTTTCCCCGTAGATTCTGCTCTGCAATTTGATTGCCATCGCCAGCGCAGATAATCTTCAGTACACGATACGCTTCTTCAAGTTCGCAAAGACGCATTTCGATCTGAGCACTACGCAGCTCACTGTCAACGCCGTTTACGTTGTTTGGTGAAGTATCTTTGGGGTTATTTTTGGGGAAGATATAGTCCTAGAATCGTCAGTCCGTTGCCGTTGCTTTTGCCCGGCCACCAGAGGAGATAAAAGAGTACGAACCACGTAGTGATAGCCCTGCGCAATCTCTTCCTCCGTATGATGTAAGTGGCGAAACTCGTCGGAATCTTTCTCGTTTCCCTCATGTCCACCCCCTATAGGGTCACTTTGACTACTTTGGTCACGTGTATCTTTTCCTTCCTCTCCTCGCTTCTTGTGATTCACAAAAGTGCGAGGTCCACTACCATCGCGGTGCTCCACAGCACATACGACAAAACCGTAGCTTGCAAACTCAGAGCACAGACTACTATATGCAGTTCTCGAACCACCCAGACCATGGCTGAACATTAGCAGAGGGAACGTTGGCTCCCCACTCATGCCTTCAGGCGGATGGCCTTGTTGGTTCTTGATCTTGTATCCGTTCTTCTTCGAATTCCCCTCAGGGGGCCAGTGTGTGGCAGGGGGACTATTCCGGTATGCACGCAACTTTGTGAGCATCGTGGTGGCACCGGACACTCCAATACCCACAACGCTTGGTATCCCTGCGAACCGCGAATATCCCTTGGCCGTCTCTATTCTTGGTCTTGGGAGCCACGTTTCCCGACTCCATTTCTTCTCCCCTCCTGGTGCAATACCAGATCCATTTCCGATTGAAGCCGGATAGTACAGTGTGAATAGCACGGTTTCTAACTGCAAAAGATGCCTGCCATTTCGCTTGATATTGGATATAGATCGAGGAGATTCGACAGGGACTTCAATCTCCATGCTGCCAATGGAGTATGGTCCTGACGCGGGGCATAGTGCCGAGTTTGGAAAGGGGAGATGGTCGCGTAGCGATGTGGGCGGTCGGGAGCGAGGCTTCTTCGCATTGGGTACTTTGCCTTCCGATGAAATATTGAGGAAGCTGTGCCGGCGTTCGCCATTCTCAGTACCAGTGATGCGCGTTGTTTGACGTTGGAGGAAAGACATGGTGAATGTAAAGCGGTGATTCCGGGTAAGACCTAGGGTATCATTGGAGTAAATAAACACGGAAGAAAGGTAAAGCAGGGGGCCTGAGGAGCAGGGCTCAGGGCTCAGGGCGTAACAAGCGGTACAGCAGCTAAAAGTAGAGAATGTCCAAGTCTTGTCGCCATGCTTGCCCAAACTTAACAGTTTTAGATACGCGCTTGGTCCGTCGGCCGATGTTGCGGGCGTGGTCGGGAAACTAGAGGAGTAGTTTTGTCACTAGGGTATGATGTCATAACTCCGTTTTAGCCTCGCACTGCTACCTCGAAAGGGGTCGTGCATAGCCTCCACCAACAAATGTACGCGCGTGTCAGTCAACAATGTACAGACTATAAGATCGTACAACTGTCAATCTTAGTGTTCAAGATGGCCATGCCGGAATATAACTTTAGAAACGGTCTATCCTGCCTGTTCACTCTAGCCAACACCACAGCGCCCAATGCGTACGTTGACAGCCCACATACAGGCAACGAGGGATATCAGCAAACAGAATTAAACATTAATATTAAGGCGCTGCCTATGATTATGCAGGTACAAGTCCTAATCGTAAACACGTATATCAGGCAAGCACCCGTCCTCCAGGAAAACATACAAAACCTGAGTATAGAAGTCTAAGCCCCGAGAAGATTATTGTTTGTTAGGTCCTGTCCTTCCCTGACAATCGTTTCATAACATGGTGGAGTTCACTGTAGTTTCTCTGAAAATCACACTTAGTACCTATGCTGGTGCAGATCCAAAGTTGAAGTTTGACTTACTGATGGTCCCACGCTTCGGGCCGCGCCATGGCAGGCCTGGGCTTGAACTATGGAGCCGAAGTCTTTGACGTGTCCGCCGCCGAGTACTGATCGGTTCCAAAAGTGTTGTTGAGAGTTACTCTTCCTGAGATTTTTCCATTCTCCAAACGGATCCAAGTGTCGACAATGTTCTTGCCTAACATGTCTTCACCTACAACAATTTGGCGCGCTCCACGTGTCCAATCTGAGTATCCACCGTAACCAGAGTGTCGATTGAAGCATATGTTAAGTCCATTCCCGTTGCTTGGCGTGGTATTGGG
The DNA here is from genome assembly GCF_000523435.1 of Bipolaris zeicola 26-R-13. Taxonomy (NCBI): domain Eukaryota; kingdom Fungi; phylum Ascomycota; class Dothideomycetes; order Pleosporales; family Pleosporaceae; genus Bipolaris; species Bipolaris zeicola. The sequence continues at coordinate 3,765 of NW_006912150.1, forward strand.
AAGATTTTTGGACCATTTCATGCACCAGTCGACACCATGGTCGTGGCCTGAAAATACCGCCATGAGTCCCTCAATCTCGACAAGCGCCTTCATGAAAGGTATATCAGCGCCATTGTATTTGCAATTGTTGCCCTGGCTATCACAAACATCGCCCTGATGTCCGATGTGCTCTTCGTTGATGCCAGGGTTGGCAGTGCGCGTGTGGTCTTTTTCCTGGAATGCCCTTGTTGCGAATACTGGGATGTGTACAAAGGCCATGCTTGGAATTGCGCGACCATATTGCTGGCGGAAAGCAGCGTTGGTCCTGTGGAACCAGTCGACAACCTGCAAAGTCAGTGCCGTCGTGTATGTTGTAGGGATGACTTACCTTTCCGTCTACCCAACTTGGAACCCCGACGTCTTCGCCAGTCGGCTGATACTTACGACCACCCTTGCTATCGAAGAACCAGAGCAACATTTTGAGATCGCCACCATTCGTGGAACTATAAACAGGCACAAAGTAGTTGCTCCAGCCTACCTTGTCGACCTCACCAACTACAGACTGCGTCGTGAATGATAGCTTTCGACCGTTCTTGCCTTTGACATCCCACCACATGTGCTCTGACATGGAGAGTGTGCTGCATGTCTTCGAAGCATCATGGTTACCAAATGTCGCGCCGAAAGGTAGATTGCGGTCAACCAGAGGTGCCACAATTTGATCGATGAGTTTGTTGGCATCGGCAGGTGCGACCCATTCGCAAGAAACAAGGTCACCATTGAGTACTACAAAGTCAGGTCGTTCATTGTCCAATACAGAGTTCATAACTCCCATGGTCTTGAGATCTGCATAAGGGCGATTTCGCACATATGAAGCTGTAATATGTTAAGTAACTGCTGGTTACAAACGCAAGGAGATGTAGTGACTTACGTTCGCCAAAGTGAAGATCACTGAAGACTGTGATCGATAGCTTTCTATTAGAAGAGAATTGAATGCCAGGATAGTTAGGCAAAGCTCTCTGTTGAATCACAGCAGCATTGGTTATCACAGAGAAGTGCCATAATCCTTGTGCGCACTTCATTACGGCAGTGTGCTCTGGACTGATAACAACGGATTGGAGTAATTGTCAAGGTGGTAGATTGTGCAGACAGAAGTACAAGAAAGTGTGACAGGAAAATTGAATGTGCTTGGAGAAAGAGGCTTTCCAAATTTATGGTGTTGGGCGCGACGTAATGAAGGAGGAAGGAGCTCCTTTTGGCTTAGCGTCGCTACAGTGGTGAAAGGGCTAGGCAGCATGACGGAAAAGGGATATTTAGTGAAAGTACGAGCATGAAATGCACGAAGATGATATGATTTGATCTAATATGTTCGTGTCAAAAGCTTGCGTATAGGAATACGTCTTGAGCATCGCAACTGCTTAGATATTGCAGAACTAATGGAATGAAGAAATCCTCGGAGCTACTAAATAATAGCCAACTGGTCACGAAACCAGCTCTATATAACAGTAGGGTATCACAGCTCTTGAATGGTTTAGCTTCAGTAGGTATTGAAATATTCATTGATATGTGACGAGGAGAGGGCTGTAGAATAGAAGAACAAGTGGTGATTGAAAAATAGGGACATGTGGCTTACGATTCCAGCATATGGAGTGTCAAAAACCCATTGCATGTATTTTGCAGCCTTGAATAATGAAATTGGCGTTGATACCAAAACCAGCACGTGTGATGAAGACTGGAAAGTAAACAAGTACTAAACGATGCGGTTCGGGGGTCCGCATTGCATTGCGCGCTAACGCCCAGAATTTCCCCACCAAAATTTCCTGGCGCGAACTCTCCCGTGTTCCTTTTCACCCTCAGCAGCAATGAACGCCGAGGCATACCTGCGCAAGCAGGGCTGGCAAGGCTCCGGCCACTCTCTCGACACGACCGGGCGCGGTATCAAGAAGCCGCTTCTTATTGCGCACAAGAATGACCAATTAGGACTTGGCAAGAAGAAGGCGGCGCATACAACAGACGACCAGTGGTGGATGCGAGCGTTTGACCAGAGCCTGCAAAGCATCGGAACTGGCAAAGATGTATGCGCCTGAACATCGCCTGTCTTGGCGATTCAAAAGCGAAGGTCTCCAGCTAATTCTCTGCGCAGAGCACACTCGACCAGATCCGCACCAAGGGCATCAACCGAGGTGGTCTGTACGGTTTCTTTGTCAAGGGTGAACAAATAGAGGGCACCATTGAAGACACATCCACAATTATTACTGAAGCCTCGAATCCCTCATCCGGCACCAGCACGCCCCCGACCTCTGCCTCTGACAGCGAAGCGCCCTCAAAGACATCAGATAAGAAGAATAAGCGCAAGCGGGAAGAGAAGGATGCATCCGAGAGCAGGAAGAGCAAGAAGTCCAAAGATTCGTCTGAAAAGGCTTCAAAGACAAAATCAAGCGACAATAGTCAATACGTCGTAGCCAAAAAGCTTGCAAAGCTAAAACCCGCCGAGAAAGCAGAGTATGAGACTCGCGCTGCTGAAAAGGGCCAGACACTCGAGCAATACGTCCTTCGTCGGATACAGAAGAAAGCTGAAAAGGATACGACAAAGGCGAAGAAAGAAGACAAAACGGACAAGAAGAAACAGAAGACAAGTGACAAGGTGCGCGCAAAGCAGTAGCCGTGCAGGCGAAACAATCAACCCGGACACCAGAGACAGACTCTCAAAAAATACGTCTCTATTCACGTACGCATGATGTGACGAAGCACATCGCGCATCAGGTGGGATGGAGTTTGAAGGCTTCCGGCCCAGCCTAGCCCGCTACTCAAAAAACATCATATGAGCAGCCGGCCCTATGCCGCGAACGCACCGAGTCAAGACTGCACATCAAGAAGGGAGGCGGAAGACAATTGGCGCAACGAAATCAGTAATAAATCTGCGCAAAACGGAATCCGCACATGCAAGTGCATACACACAAGACATATGAAAAATACGGGCAAAAGATTTATATCCACTTAGACAAGATCAGCCAGCATAGAAAGCGAGCAAAGCGAATATCCAATCATACATATATTGTTACATAGGAGAAAAAAAAAGGACGTTCCAATCATCAAGGACAAGCAAACAAAACAAATTCGTTTCATAACCAGTGAATACATATATGCTTTCATGCCAAAGAGAAAGAATTCTCGTATATCTCAGGTTGCCATCCAGATCGAATTCCCCCCCCCTTCGCACCGACCTCCAGAAGAAAAAAAAAGAAGAGTAGAAAAATCTGTATAACCGGGGATATGAACTTCCAGCACATCCCCGGTTTGTCAAAAAAACAAACCGAGAGAGTCCCAAAAAGAGGGGAGAGAGAGAGGAACCCCCCCCCCCCCCAAATAACCGAAAAAAGTCCAAAAAAATAAATCGTGATATAAAAATCATCACCCCGTCTTCCCACTCAAAAGCCAAGGTCTCTTATCCCAAAAATCATCCTTGATAATATCCACATGCTCCATAAGAATCGCCGCTTTACTCCTCTTCTTGCGATCTTTATCGCGCTGGGAGCGACTCATATTGACCGGGCGACCCTCATCACCACCAGTGGCTGAACTCTTGCCTTCCTTCCGCTTCGACTCGGGATGTCTGCGTTTCTGAGAATCATTTGGTTGTTTAGGAGAGATGGAGTCCTTTGTTTTGGGTTTGGAGAGGGCGGGAGGGAGGTTGGTGCGGAGGGGCATGGTGGTGTTGCTGCTGGGGAAGGGCTGGGTTGTGGCGTAGGGTTGGGATTTTGGGGGTTGTGGGGCGGCGGCAGGGGCAGTGGTGCAGGAGATGAGGGTGTGCATGTCTGGGGTTGGGTGGGGGTATTGGAGGGATGCGGATGTGAGGGGGGATTTTGTGGTGCTCGAGGCCGAGAGTGGGAGTTGGGTTGAGATGGCGTGGAGTTCGGGGATGCCTGGGTGTGGAGCCTGCTCGCTGGTCCAGACTCGGCCGGTTTGACTCTCAGAGTCGCTGGCTCGCCGTATTGGTTGCTCCGTGGTGTTATAGGCCATGGAATAGTTGTTCCAGTCATGCTTCGGGCTGCTGGCTATGACCTTCTCTCTTGTTCGTGTCTCCTCTTCTGCGCTCATCGGTGGACTTGGTAGGGCCTTATTCTTTTGCATTGGCGGGCTGACTCTCCGGAGCGGTGTGGAAACTGCCTCGTTAGTACTCGCCCCGCTCTCCTTCTCATCTGTGCCCCTGGTGGCTCTCAGTGTGCTAGATGATCGGTGAACAGGCAGTGACAATTTTCTCGGCTTGTTGTTGGCAGGGATGCTCGACATACGCAAAGGTATGAAAGGCGGCCCTGTCTGGCTTCTGGCAACCGTGTCAAAGTAGGTTGGGAGTGATGGTTGACTAGGTGAGCGTCGCTTAAGTCCGGGATGCTGATCTTGTGGTAGTTTTGCTGTTGTGAGAGAAGCCGAAGCAGAATGTGAGATGCCCTGGTTGACTGACAAGGAGGTTTTGTGGCGGTATCCTGCTATCGGGAAATCGGCGGGAAAGTCATGCTGCGGTGTCGTCGGTGAGAAGTTTGTGCGTGTGGTTGGATTCGGTGCGTTCAGAGACATCGGAGGCTTGGTGCTTGGTTTCAGCGTTGGCGGAGAAAGAGGTAGAGGTGTTAGCGAGGGCAGTGGTTGCTTGCCATTGGACTGTGGTTTGCTAGCCCAGGTGGCAGTCGATGGCGGCGAAAGCGGGAAAGAAGAGTCGGGGACATTAGCACTACTTCGAGTACTGATAGGGTTGGAGCGAAGCGGGTTGGGAAATGCCGCCCTCGACATGTGTGGCGGAGATGGTGGGGGTGAGGGAGTCGATGTAGTTGAGAGAAATGTTGGACGCGAGCAGGAATCTGGCGATGCCACAGAAGAATCCAACTCTGGCAGAGTAGTTACAGCCTTTTCGATAGATTTAGACAGTTCGTCTTTCGATACCCGCCTGGGTTTTGGTTGAGCGAGGGGTGGTGTAGGAAACTCCGAGAACATGGGGGTTGGCAACTCTTCAGGCGATATCGGGGGAAAGAACTGCTAATGTCAGGCGCCATTGTTCAAGACATTGACTGGAGGTTAGCATGACTTACGTCTCGGTATAGCACGGTCCCCTTCCTGAAGCAGTTTGGCTCGTTGTTGTAGTTGATTCCAAACTCCTTGAACAGGATCTCGTTTTTATCGGATGATACCGTCCCTTTTAGTCTTTCTTCTGCTTCACGAGGACCCATACCGCCCTGCTGGACAAGAGCCCAGAATGTGGTATTGTATAGATTGTTGATGTGACCTGGGATTCCATTAGACCCACCGGGACATTTGCAATGAATTTTGAGAAATTACAGGGGCCAAATTGCATATGGTAGGAACAACGGTGTGGCGTGTTACTTACAATCAACTTGGCGCCAGCTCATGTAGTCACGGAGATTGGTGTCACTTGGATAGCAGACGGCGCGGCCGTCAAAAGAGGGTAGTGGGGGCGTGAGTGGCTTTTGCGGGAAGTATTTGGCCCAAGAATAGACATAATAAGAAGTGAAAGTCGAGACGATTGTCGTAGTCAACTTGCTACAGACGGGTCAGCAATGGAATGGGAAGTAGCGGCAAAACGCGATTGGGCCAATGGTAGTGCTTGCATACCTTGCTCGTCGCTCAAATAAGGTACAGTCCTTGTGAAAGACGAAACTACGGCCCACGTCAGCTGAGCGGGCTTTTTGAAACGCGGACGTTGGCCGTGTAGAGAAAGAAGAAGCGGGTGGGCTTGAGCCCTACGGGAACTTCAATCTCCCTCAAACGCGGCTTAGGCCAATGAAGCGGGGAGGACGCACCTGTACTCATCGCTATTGCCGAATGCCATGACAAGGTCGGGTATTTCTTGCATGACAGCCTTAGCCGCGGCGTTCATGACATCGATGCCATTCTTGTCATTGGGTTTGGTGAATTTATATTTGGTCGTGAACCTAATGGCATGGTAATCAGCGACGAGTGCTTGGTGTTGTATATAATAGCCGAAAGGATGGCCTGAGGCAACATTATCCGTTCATGCACCAGGTAACGGGTACCTGCATACGCTGGCGGACGCAAACTGCTAGCAGCGCGAGAAAGGACACGGCTGTAACGGAGAAAAGGAAGATGAATAGATTAAGGACATACTTTGAAAAGCCACGGCCGTCGATTCGCACGACGATCCATGTGTTGGCCAGGAGGATGTCGGGTTGCTCAAACAAGCGCACATATTCATATCTGGGCACGGCCAGTTAGTTTACCGGGGGCTGTGGAACTGTCGCGCAGTCACTACTACTACTACTACTTACTTGCTGTTCGCCATTGAGTCGCAGCCAGAGTCGATTGAGAATCCGGGACGGGTGCTGCATAGTCATCCAGGAGTCGGCGAAAAAATGACGGGCGGCAGAGCGAGCTTTGTGTGCTCTGCGAGTTGGGGGAGTGCGTCAGTGTGGTTTTGAAGGCTTGAGGGCTTGTGGGACTAAGAATACCCCGCGGCGCCCCGTAGCAAAAGACAGCGTTTCAGGATGGCAGACGTTATGCAGCTAGGGCGATAGGCTGCTGGAGTTGAACGAGGCGCACATGTCGAGTGCCTATCTGGCGTTCTCCGTGTCGACGACTGCCCGTGGCTTGCAACGGAGCCATACAAAGTTCTTCAAAGAACCGATTGGACCCGCATTTGCCAATCCGGACCCTATGCGTTCATGGCGCTAAGGCCCGAATGTCAGCCTGTGGCTTTCGTCTCCCCCTTCTCACACTCAACCTTCTTTTCCATGCCTCATCTGACTTGTGGCCTCATATCAGCGACACGTATGTACGACGGCAGCAGAGGCAGTATACAGCAGGCAATCCATGTACGCAGCTGATGCACGGAGCGCATAGCGTTGGCGGCGCGCATCGATCGCCACGCCGCCGAAACACTCATCGGACCCTCCATTCCGATGGATGGCAGCTGGGCGCGTGAATGGGCGGTGAGGCTGCTCTCGAGCGCATTCTGGTGTCGTTCACAGCCTGTTCAGTACGTGTGACAGCTTGTGCGGGCTTCATGCTGGCTCCGAAGCCCGACGTACTTATCCCGGGCACCGGGGCCCAAGGTAATCATCTAAAATCAGCCACAACCAGACTCTCAAACACAAACACCCTGCAAGACATACAGGTACTGCCGACATCTGACCCGAAGTTTGCTAGCCATTGGCTCTCGCGGCTGCGCTGGGCAAGCCCATTTTCTTTGCACCTTCTTGCTACGCTTCTTGGTATCAGCCATGCTGCCGTATCGACGCAAGCATCCCCCTGGAAGACAAGGCATAGTGTTGGAATCTTTCTTCAGACTTGGTGTAGCATTCATGGTATTATATCACTACAACCGCATTTCCGAAAGCCCCATGGGCCAATGGCATCTCTCCTTGACAGAAATCCACCGGTAAAAACATTTATATTCGAGCACAGAAACTCAAATACATGTCCAAACTCGAGCCTTCTCCGGGTATCCCTGTAGAACATGGGCCGGACCGGCGCCACAAACGAGTGGACCTTGATGTTAATCCCGCGGTTGCCGTGCTCCCGCTGCTCAGTCCAGTCCTCGCCTCCCCACTGCTCACTCTCAGGTTGGCGGGTAGATAGTGTTGGCCATGAATTGCATGTCTAGGTTGAACTTGCTCACTCGCCCGCTCGACGTAAGCTCGTGGTATGCCATGAACAGAAAACACATGACGCAAACAGAACAAGTTTCGTCTCGAGTGGAGGAAAAATACAATGGAGAAGAAAAAACTTCCGTGGCCGGCCGTCTGAGGTTTCATGCGTCGACACCTGAGACGTCGTGCGATTTCACTGGATCTACACTTGACATCGCATTCTGTCACCGGATGCGTCTGCATGGCCGGCTTGGGTTCACCAAGCAAATCTTGGCATTTGGTCGATGCTACCGTAAAGGCCCGTTTACAACCGGAGAATTGCACTTGGTCCGGGACGAATTGTTTGCGATTTTTTGCTAGACTCACTTCTGAGACTAACAAAGAAGTTGAGGTGGCTTGTGAGTGGCTGCTCTCGAGTCATGTACCCAACACGTTCTAGTTACTGTTCAGTAAATGGAATAAATCCTCCGACGGCAATGGCAGAATTCTGGTGTGACATGTAGTGTAAAGGCCCGGACTAGACTCCTTGGGAGCAGGATTCGAGTTCGTATTTTGCTGCATCTCGACCAAGGCAGAAAGACAAGGGAGGTGATTTTTAGGGTGTCTCATACTACCTCAACCACGTGGAAATTGAACAAGAGCGTAATGGGCTGCCTCAGGAATAAGGTACGCTAGATGACAAAAAGATGTGTCGATCATGGTGTTGCACGGTCACCCTATACACGCTATAGGAGGCTACAGCGTAGTGACTGCCCAGATGTCAGCATCTTGTATCTTCTTGGCACCTACTAACCATCGTACGACAAACCTTCCCCGCATTCTAAACTAGTTGCTGCGCTTGCGACTTGATTAATCTCGTCAAGTCCAAACGCCAGCGCCTGGCATAACTATTCCATGACCCTTCTTAGTACACTACACCAACAGTGTTTGACAAGCTCGTATTTATGCACATAAGAAACGAAGAACTAGAGTCTTGTGCAATGCATCCAGGGCATATAGATGACAGACTAGTTTGAGCTTCAGTTTAGCCTCCAAAGCGCCGTGTTTGCTATCTGATCAGCGTGACGGATTATGGTTGGGCTCACCCTGGTTCCAGGGTGAAAAGCAACGAAATGTAAAAGTCTAAAACCCATGCAACCAAGAGTCTTGTTATGCGCCGACTGACTAAGCATACGAGATCGCAAGGATGGGATGTGGCAGATACTATTGGATATAGGAGGCCAGTCCGACAGATACTAGTCGCAGGAGAACCGAATGCTAATGGTGTGGGCGAAAGCATGACGATGCTAGGCGTATGAACACTCTGGCCACGATACTTTGACAATGGGGTCTTGGCGACGAGGGAAACACTGTAGGGCCAAGTACAGTGGTGAGGTGGCTGTGAGATAAGAGACGTTTCTCCAACTTGGTGTGTTCTAGAAAGAGGAATGGTACTGGGAAGATATAGTGGCAGAACCTGAACGTGATGGTTAATATGGATGTTGTATAGACAGGACTGGGAAGAGGATGCTTGGAGCGATATGAGTGCAACACAGGGCGTGTTGGCAATACGGGGAAGGCAGCTACTTAGCGAGGCAGATGCAAAACTGGCCACAGAAAGTATGAGGAGATTGTGAGACCCTCAAAAGTGGCAGTCATCGTTTGACCGCCAATCGACCGTTTCTCGGTTACGATGGAGGGCGATGCGCATAGTGGAGCCCAACTTGGCAAGTACGATGGTGGGACACATGACTGCCAAAGTAGCAGAATGTGGAGACTGTGGGTGCTCCGCATACAGAAGGCTCTGTACTCCGGATGGATTTACCGGACTTTGCCAAAGTCTTGGGAACCGGGGGTTGGGCTTGGGATTGCGCGAAATATAGCGAGCACATGAAGAGCCGGGGATGGAGTTGAGTGCGTTGAATGGGCCGCATATATGTATAGGCGCAGCGCGATGCCAATGCCGAGAGTGCAGGAGGGGAACTGACGTGGGTCAGATACATAGTCTACCCTAGCTCTCGCATCGAGTGCTAACGACGAAAGGTTGGAGATTGGCGGAGATGGAGCGCAAACAGGCTTCGCGCGCGCCCATGGCCGTTCCCCCAGTTCCAGTGTCCTGGAACAAGGTGTCAGAAGGGCATGCAAGTGGTATTGGAACGAGGCAGCTGGTAGAGGGGGGTTGACAGCGCAGTGTATGGCGCGGTGGTGATTGGCGGGCAGTGGACAGACCCTGATGTCCAAGGCCGCGGGCCAGCCTGTCATGCAAAAGCAAGTATGATTGTGATGATCAGAAGGGCATTCTACATTCTGCAAGAGGCGGAAGCACCGACATTGCAGATTACATATTTGTGGTCCTCGTACTCGAGATGGTATGATGCTTGGCAGGAACACGTGTGCGTAGCGGCTCGTGGAGGCTGCCCAAGTGGGTTCTTGCTTTGTTGGGTGTGTTCGGCGTGTGTTAGCACGAGAGATGAGAGCCGTGTGTTCCGTGTGGGTGGTATTGTTGGGGGACATATGTGTGTGTGTGTGTTGCGTGCGGCAGAGTATCAATGGGGAACTGGAGACGGAGCCGAGTTGGCCTGCCGGGCCGTGGGGAAGACGGGGTAGAGGGACGGCATGTGACCGTATGGTTCGAGCCTTCCGTCTTCACATGGGCTCACATGCGCGCCTGCTGCTTTTGCTGTTGTTTTGTTTATGGTGCATCGCGTCTGCATGCGTCGCCATCCTCGAGGGTGCGTGCTGCAATTGAGATGGGAGCGCGCCAAGCGATCCGGACCTTCCTCTTTGGGACGGGCCGGATCAACATATGCTTGTCGACGCCTCATCCCCGCAAACCGCTGGGCCGACTCGCTCATCAACCGTCTGCTAAGCATTTGCCATTGGCAACTTATCCCGCATTGGCAGGGTGAGCGCTAATTCTTCATCTTCACCTTTATATTCTGACGAAACATGCTGCCTTGCGGTGACGACTGCGGCGCAGTGACGTCTTTCGAAAAAAAAACTTGGGGTGCGAGTCTGGGGATCGGGTAAAAAAAAACTGGCAACGGCCCATCAACATCATACTAACTCCTATCCGTACTCTAACCACACACAACAACGAGCCGTGTGAACAGGGCTCCCCGAAAGGCACGACAAATTCCCGGCCGGCAGTCGTCAGCGCAGCGGTTTGTGCCCGAGGGGGCTTAGTGGTGGTGCTGCAGTCTCCGTCACACACGTCTTGGGCAGCGCATCCGCCCGTGTGCATGGCAGCGTTGCTCGTCACGGCTGCAGCCATGGTGCGTTCAAGCTCCACCTTTTGCGAGCCTTGTTAGTCAAGATCAGCGGCCAAGGCGAAGAAGCTGCAGAGCCGCATGCGCACGGTTGGTCAGACCCTGCATGTGAAGACTGCCTTCCGCCGATGCATGACGTCAGGCGCACGCATGTTGACATGGCCGCTGTGCCTCTAAGCAAAAAAAATCTTAGGACGCTACCTCTTCACTTGCGGCATGTTGCCCGAGTCTGCACCTGTCCCTGTGCCATTGTTGCTCGACTACCATACACGCCCGCCCCCCATGAACGACTTGGTGACGAGCTGCGAGCATCCCCTAGTCCCTGCGTCTTGGTAGTTCTATCTACTGCCAGCCCATCAACCTCCCCGCGACCATGTGTATGGCTACACCAACGACTCGGCATCGCCGTCAGCATGCAAACCGCTTCTTGGCCCATGTCTTCCCTCCGCCCGCTTTGCAACGGTTGGCACCCTCAGACGTTCCGCCCGTGTTCACTTCGCATCCCTACTCAACCACCCTCCCGATGCTTGTACCCGTGACGTAATGTGGAGGCAACCTCGGGCCTAAGACAAGACGCAGCCTATGCCGAGCGCGCTTGTTGCACCGCAAGCGTCCTCCGCTCTTCTCCAAGATTGGCCCCAGCCATTCAGGCTCCACAGACAGACCCTGTTAGGCTCCTTGCATCTCCACAGTTTATTTGCGCCTCTTCCGCCAGCCTGCACGCCTGGCGTTATTACAACAACAGCCAAGGCCAAGATGTTGAAAAAATCCGTTATCTAGTCTTCTCCACGCGTCAGACAGCATCTTGGTAGCGTCACTTTTAGTGGACCAAGGCCGTACATGCTGCACCACGTTTTTGCCGAGGACCCTGGTACTACTCTTGGGGATCATCATTTAAAGCTCTACCCTTCTCCCCAGCTTGCCCACCTCCCCAGCATCTCCTCACTTCCCTCCAGCCTGTCCATCGATACACCGCAAACATGCCTCCACGTATCAAAGAGAGCGAGAATGGCGTGCCCACCTACTGGGGCCAGTCCGGCCGCATGCTTCAGGTCCTCGTCACCATTGTTGCCGTAACAGACTTTCTGCTCTTCGGTTACGATCAGGGTGTCATGAGTGGCATCATCTCCGCCCCGGCCTTCCAATCCGCCTTCCCCCAGGTCAAGGGTGACTCGACCTACGAAGGTTTCGTCGTCTCCATCTACGCTGTCGGTTGTTTCCTCGGTGCTTGCTTCATCTTCGTCTTTGGAGACAAGCTTGGTCGCCGCAAGAGCATCTTCCTCGGTGCCTTTGTCATGGTCATCGGTGTCATTATCCAAATCGCCTGCGTCCCTCCTAATGGCGGTGCCACTGCCCAGTTTATCGTCGGACGATGCATCACCGGTGTTGGAAACGGCATCAACACTTCAACTATTCCTACCTACCAAGCTGAGTAAGTTGTGTCCCATATATTGACCATCTCCTCCACACAGACTCTAACCACCCACCAGGTGCTGCAAGGCCAAGAACCGCGGAAAGGTCATCTGTATTGAAGGCTCCATGGTTGCCATTGGTACGCTCATCGCCTACTGGATCGACTATGGCTGTCTCTACGGCCCCGATGACTTCACCTGGAGATTCCCCATTGCTTTCCAGTGTGTCTTCGCCTTTGTTGTCATTATCATGATGACTTCGCTTCCCGAATCCCCTCGCTGGCTGCTCAACCATCACCGCGAAGATGAAGCTGCCACTGTCTTGGCTGGTCTGAATGGCGTTCCTCGTGACGACCCAGAGGTTCTCATCCAGATGCAGGTCATTCGTGATGCCGTCAACGCTTCTGGTGGCGGCGGCAAGGTTCCCACCAAGGCCCTCCTCACTGGAGGAAAGACGCAGCACTTCCGCCGTGCTCTTCTCGGTGCCTCTGGACAATTCATGCAACAACTTTCTGGATGCAACGCTGTTATCTACTACTTCCCCATTCTCTGCCAGGACGCTTTGGGCACCGACCATAACCTCGCCCTTCTTTTGGGAGGTGTCAACATGGTTGTCTACGCCGCCTTCGCTTCGACTTCATTCTTCTTCGTTGAGCGCGTAGGTCGCCGCAAGCTTTATCTCATCGGTACCGTCGGCCAGATGCTTGCCATGGTTCTCACCTTTGCGTGCTTGATTGACAAGACCGTCTCTGCCCCCGGTGCTGCTGTCGGTCTCTTCGTCTACATTGCCTTCTTCGGTGTCACCTGGCTGCCTCTGCCCTGGCTGTACCCTGCCGAGATCAACCCTCTCAAGACCCGTCAGAAGGCCAACGCTTTCTCCACCATCAACAACTGGCTGTGGAACTTCTTCATCGTCATGATCACCCCTGTGCTCATCACCAGCATTGGCTGGGGCACCTACCTCTTCTTCGCTGCGCTCAACGCTTCCTTTATTCCCATCATTTACTTCTTCTACCCCGAGACTGCCGGACGATCCCTTGAAGAGATTGACCTCATCTTCGCCAAGGGCTACACTGAGAAGATCAGCTATGTCCATGCCGCCAAGCAGCTGCCCAAGATGGACGAAGCCCAGATCGCCGAGGCTGTACGCCAGTATGACATTTCTGACAGTGATGTCGAGAACCGATCTGCTGCAGGATCTCTCAAGGAGAAGCGCCGACAGGATGAGGGGCTTATGCCTCAGACCAGCGGACAAGCTTAAAATCTCATTTCTGTTAAAGCGAGTATGTGAGCGCTGGTCGCAATGAATGCGAGTGAGCGCGCTGCGTGCGCCATGAAAATCGGCAAGCCGATGCATATATGCGTTATGTCTGGTGAAAAATATACCCGGCGCTGAGTCGCCAACCAATTCCGGGCTTCAGGATTCTTTATGCAGACAGTTGTTGAGCTGCATGCTTTCCAGCATGTAGGCTTTTTCTTTTTAATATGTTGCAATTGTTTGCAGCGCATTGCATTATACCATAGATCGACTAAACGTCGAGTACGTACTTTGAATACCATAGTTTTCTCCTGTTGAATCTTTCTCCTGTTGAATTCGGATCGTGATATTTGCAAAGTAATCTGCCACAGCATTTTCATCAATGATGAACGTAGTGTGCAACTATGTCTGATTGTAGCTTTGCGATGTTGGGTTTGCCACGCGCACGTGCCTCTGCATAATTTGGTTCGGAACCGTTCCGATCGACGCCAGTGCCACCTGTCTTTCCATGTAGTGCTCACTCTTCCTGCTTCATGTCACTCAACTTGTAACCAGAGAATGGCCAAGGATACTCTATCGCTGGATGCGATTCTACCCTTCCTAGTGTGGCAGTTTCTCATACCCCTTGTTAGTCCAACCCGTTTGACTCCAGATGGAACAGCATCTAACGCGACATAGGCTGCAGGATGGATACAAACCGTCCTTTACGGCATCTTCATCCGTGCCGGTGACCCAAAACCACAACCCGGCACTCCACGCTTCAACAAACATCGCCGCAATATCCTCATAGCTGTCTACGCAGCGTATTTTGCCTTTACCATCTACGAAGTCGATTTCAACCTGCAGCGTTCCAGCAATGCGTACAACGATCTCGGCGTACCCATCGATGTTGACGAAAGTGGTATAAACTCGCGCTTCAGGAGGTTGACAATCAAGTATCATCCGGATAAGATTGGGCCAAATGTAGACCAGGAACTCGCCAACAATTACTATGTGCATTTGAAGCACGCGCGGGATATCATTCTGGATCCCGTAAAGCGCTTTGCATATGACCGCTTTGGCCCAGACATCCTCAGGCAGTGCCAAGACTGTTTGACCATCAAGGAGTACATTGACGGGGCACTGGTGTCTACGTACATAACGTACATCGGCCTACTTATTTTCTTAATGGGCGCAAATGCTCTTGGCTTTCTAAGAGATGGCGCACACTGGCGCTACGTGGGTCTTCTCGCTGTCGCAACTTTTGAAGTACGCACCGCTCTGCGTCCCGACCACCCTGCGTTGCTCACCAAGTACCTAAACCCGCTCGTTACATCCACCAACCTCCGGCCTGCATATCTCCCATTTCAAGTCATTGCCGTTATCAAGAAGACGGCTATATCTCTCACCCAATTCCTTGCTCTCCTTACGCCACTTTATCGCGACGATCCGCAGGGTTCAAAGCCTACCGACAATAGCGAGGACACGATACACAAGCAGCTCGACCGCCTGGGGCAATTTGTCGCCGAAAATAACAAGGACGTGAATAGGCTCTTGGAATTAGAAAGCGTGCCCTACAGGGATAACGAAAGGGCAAAGAGCGAGCTGAGGGAAGCGCTAAAGAAGTACATGGTACAGAACGTGGTGCATCAAGAGAGGGAAGTCAGAAATGCAATGGGAGAAGTTATGATGAAGAGAAGAACTGGGGCTCCTCATGGCGCGCAGGGAACAAAGTAGACTTGGGAAGGGACATAGACATCGACTAGCAATTAACGGCGCTCTACACACGGCTATTGGATCATCAGCAATCGAAATTATTCGTTCGCATGTCAAGCATGCGGCCGGAGAGATCTCCGGAAATCAGTATCATGGATGCGCGCGCACACACGTGAAGGCCAATGTATTCTAGATCAGCCATTAGTAATAGCGCCAATGCAGCAACATGGTATAAGGCTCATCAGGCGTCGATGAAATCCCGTATTTGGCATTGTCCTGCGACGTACATCAATGCAGTGCACATCGAACGGATCAGGGATGCGGCATTTGCTGTACAGACGGAGGAAATGTCGTTTTGGATTAGCGGAGGACCAGCATTAGGGTGTATGTAGTCTCTATGGCTACGTCACATCTTAGGGTATCATTTTCAACATTGCATACCGGTTCTAGGCAAACTGGCATTGTTGCCAAGATGACGATGCTGAATTCAGCTACCTACCCGATGGCATGATCATATTTGTTCCCCGCGAAAAAGCGAGCCGTGACGATCCACTAGCCTTCCCCGCGGGCTCCCCCACAGCATCGCTTCCTCACCTTAAATCCGCGACTAATTTTTCCGTCTCGACGCCGGCGCAATGGGGTATTTCACGGCCGTCGGAGTGATATCGCCCGTTTCGGTAAACAACAAGACTGTTGTATCGCTGTGACGTTTTGTCTTCTACGTACTAAGTACAAAGTATATCAATTGCCAGGATGTCTTTACTACATGGTCGCAGCGAGACGGACGAGGTGCTTCAAGTTTACAAATTTTCGCCATGGCTTACCTGAGCATCGTCGCTGTTTCAATTGCAGTAACCACTGCCTACGCCTTGCCCACCAAGGACAATACACAGGCTTCAAGCTTGATTGTTCCAAAGACAGCAGTAGGGGCTTCAATTCCTCACACAAATTCTTTTGCTTCATTTTCCTTCGAGCCTGCTTTCTGGGTCGACTTTTTCGGAAATGCTAGCAATCCGAACCAGCTTACATTCAAGGCACTGGACAGAATCCATGAGCATGGAGGGCATCCAGTCATACGTCCTGGCGGCATCACCATGGACAGTATGATATTTGATCCAAACGGGGGCGACGTGGTGCGTACGACTAGCCCAACTGGTGGAGTCTGGCGGACGACTGTTGGACCCGGATACTTCAAGAGCTGGTCCAATTTCCCCGAAGGAACAAAATTCGTAGCTACGCTCAACTTTGGCAACGAAAGTCTAGACATCGCCACGGGTCTGGCTGTCGCCTCATTGACATATCAACCCGACAAGGTCGCCTACCTCGAACTCGGCAACGAACCCACAAACTACGGCAGGAACCGATGGAATCTTTCCACCCAAGCCTACGTGAAGCAATGGAAGGAATACACCGCAAGCATCGACACCTCCGTAAACACGCTCAACACCTCCGCCCTCCCCCAAGCCCGCTGGTGGGCCTCGTCCGCCACAACCGACAACTCAGGCCTCGAAGTCCGCCCCGCAGCCCTCATCCCAGCAGGCATAAACTCAGCCCACCAAGTCGACACCTACTCGATCCACTCATACGCCTTCTCGACCTGCGACCCCGCCCGCACCCGCCTCGCCACCATCAAAAACATCCTCAACCACACCGAGCTCGCCCGCTACTGCGACTCGGAAATCTACCCGTCTGCCCTCGCCGCCCTGACCGCAAACAGCAGCTGGAGCATCGGCGAATTCAACTCGGTTTCTTGCTCCGGCGCACCCAACGTCACTGATACCTTCGCCCAGGCCCTCTGGGTCGTAGACTCTGAACTGCTATATGCAACGAGGAACGCGACTTCGACGTTCTTGCACCAGGGCGCGACGCTCGCGCTGCAGTCAAATGAACAGGTTAATACGCCCGGCAAAAATGGGAGCCCGGGGTTTAGTACGTATTCGATGCTTTATCCGCGCGATAGCGAGCTCAGGGGGCCTGCGCGCACGCTGCCGTCGTTCCTGGCTCAACTCTTCATGGCAGAGGCGTTTGCAGTGGCTGGGACGAGAGTTAGAGCTTTACAAGCGCTTGAAGGCGTGGACGCGGAGAGGTTTGCTGCGTATGCGTTTTATGTGGCTGATAGGGTGGCCAAAGTTGCGCTGGTGAATATGAATCCCTTTCATGCTAATTCTACAGTGGATTTTACCGTCGAGGTTGGGTTGGGGGCGGAGCGGGACGAGCGGGACGAGGGCGTGGTCAGGGTCAAGAGGATGACGGCGCCGTTTGTGGATAGTAAGGATAGTAAGGTTACGACGTGGGCGGGGCAGTCGTTTCCGCAGGGAGATGCGGTGGGGGAGATGGATATTGAGGTTGTGGAGGATGGAGTGGTTAGTGTGAGGGGGAGTGAGGCCGTGTTGGTATTTTTTGATGAGGATGTGTATGGGGTGTAGAGTTTTGGGGGGGCTTTGCTTGATAGAATCGTGTGTAGATATCATGTGTTGGTAGATATGATAGAGAGATGAGTTTAGAAGTGTCTTGGCTATGCTCGTTCTGGAGAGAATGTAGAAAGTCTTCTCAGTTCACAGATTCTCATACCCAGTGTTTTTTTAGCCTTTTTACTTAAAAGAACAAATATTTATTATCGCCGTGGTTGTGCATACAGTCGCTATTCGCATCAACGCTATGACCACTGTTAATATCAGTTAAAGTAGTCCGATAGCGACATCACCCCCTCCCTATCTTTGCAAGAAGTCTTTACACAGATCAAGTCAAGCCAATCAAGATGCACTCATTGTCTATACTAAGCCGATAAATTCTCCAAACTGCGCTGCCGTTCAGACAATGTGTTATCCAGACTACTGTCATCTTTCCCGTTCCATCCCACCAGCGATCAAAACAAACACTGCTGTGTGGGTCCAAAGGCACTCTTGTAAGCTCATCAGGAGATACTAACTAGAGTTATATTCTAAGATAACGGAACCGAAATTTTAATTCGGAGAGGTTGTATCAACTAAATTGCTCTTCATATGCATTGTGGAATTACTGCTTCTTCCCACCAAGAATTCTGGAGTTACTCTTCCAATCCGCGAATTCCTTGCTTGTGTGTCTAGTAATTAGACATCCATCATTCACAGAATCCAAAAGCAGCATTGGCTTGTGTACAATCAGCAATGATATTGAAGCAACCGCTAAAAAATAACTCTGCATTTCTCCCCCTAACACTAAACCACCCCCAACCTATCCCCATTCCACATCACATCTTCTCCTCCCCCTCCAACCCCGGCACCTCGCCATTCTCCAAACTCTCCACCAACCGTCTCGGCCCCACATACCCCTTATTCCTAATCCACAAATACCATCCGCCCAGCAAAATCGTCACACCGCCCGTTAGCGCACTCGTATAATTCATCGTCGTATAATCAAACGGCCGCGCAGAAGGGAAACAGTAAATCGGGATCCAGACAACCATGTAACCGCTCGCGAGACAAGCTACGGTGTAGAAGACGGGATCGGACATTGTGAAAGGACCTTTGACTACGCGTTTGCGGCGGGAAAGGATGTTAGGGACGAGAAAGGCGAGGTAGGAGAGGGAGCAGAGGATGCTGAAGGAGCCGACGAAGGCGTTGAAGGCGGTGCTGCTTCCGATGTAGATGCAGCCTAGGACGGTATTGATGAGCCCGCAAGCCAGCGTTGCGTTGAAGGGGTTCTCCCATTTACTGTCGACTTTGCCGACCCAGTGGCTGAAAGGTGTGGCGTCGTCGCGGCCGAGGGTCCAGAGCATGCGGCCGCTGGTGATGTAGCAGCCAATGTTTGTGCAAAAGGTAGGGAGGAAGATGACGATGAGGAGGCCGAGGGAGCCGCCGTGCGAGTTTGTGGCTTGGCGGTAGAGTTCTGCGAGGGGAAAGGGCCAGGGGTTCGAGAAGAGGGTGTCGAGGTCGTTTACGGAATAGAAGATTGCGATTAGGTATAGGAATGCGGTTATGAAGCCGACTGCGTATTGGGCGAGGATTGCTTTGGGGATGTTCGTGCGTGGGCGGGGAAGCTCTTCGGCGAGATGGGATACGCAGTCGCTGTGAGAAGATTGTTAGCATGCCATGAAAGTATAAGCAGGGTGATATACTTACGGTGTACCAACGGCAAAAGCTCCGTTCAGCATTCCCGCACAAAAGACGAAGCCGTCACTGCTCCAACCTGTTTGGTTCGACCATTGTTGCCATACAAACTCGCTGCTCGCGTATCCTTTGCCTGTCTGACTTGGCATAATTGCGCATACCATGATGGTGACGAAGACGCCCATGAGGATGAAGAAGAGGCCAATGTTGGTCAGTTTCGGGAGGGCGCGATTTGCGAACATGACAATGGCGCAGGAAAGCCAAGTCATGATGAGATACACAATGAAGACGTGCCAGCGCTCATAGGCATAGCCTGGGTGGAATAGGCCGTACATGGAAATGATCTGGGTCGAGAGGATCGATGTTATGGATGCTGTGCCAAAGATCCAGCCCAACACATTCCACCTGGCGCGAGTTAACTTCTCTCCCATCTGGTATCCTCCATTGTACGTACCATCCAGCGTAGAAACCTATAACCTTTCCGAATTTCGCCCCGCCTGTTACGCTCGCCCAGT
The DNA here is from genome assembly GCF_000523435.1 of Bipolaris zeicola 26-R-13. Lineage (NCBI taxonomy): Eukaryota > Fungi > Ascomycota > Dothideomycetes > Pleosporales > Pleosporaceae > Bipolaris > Bipolaris zeicola. The sequence goes on from NW_006912150.1 coordinate 23,573, forward strand.
GGTATACGCCAGCAGAAGAAGGGATAGCGGATGCCATTTCTGCAATGCATGCCGCAATCATGAAGTAGAAGCACGATACAGTGATGAATTCGTAAATAACGCCAGCAGGACCGCCATTGTAGAGCGCAATGACCTAAGGCAAGTCAGCGGAATTCGTGGGTTTGGAACTTTCAGAGCAAGGAGACAGAATCAACATACAATGGAGCCTCCCAACGCAGCCCAAACGTTGCCAGTCGTGATACCAATGGCGCAGAGATTGAGCAAACTAAAGTTACGCTCAAGTTCTTGTTTGTGTCCCGAGGCGTTCAACACCTCAGTTACACCTGCTGCCTCATCCACGTCCACTGACACTGGCTTCTCTGCCGACAATTTCCTCTCCGAATCCATGCTGGTGGTCGGCCGGCGGGCAACAAGGAGTGTATAGGATGAAGGGAAAAAAGCAAAAAGTTCGTCTTTGTGCTTTTCGATATTCACCAGCCGCACTAGAGACAATGGATCCGGACGCGTCTATCTATCAGATTGCAAAACAATTATGACCCCTTCACGTAAATACATATGCTAAGCGATCGGAAAGTGGCAGCAGCAGCTAGATACCGTTGCATATACGCCCCATACAATGCTTGCATGCTCCAAGAATGACGGCAGAAAAAGCGGCCAGGTTAGGACGATATCCGAGGAGCACATCCATACTAGAGAAAAATCTATGCCGGCATTGAAGCCAGGGAGTGGAACGAGGCATGCGGGTTGGTGAGACTAATCGTGTTATGTTGCTCGGGGCTGATAAGAAAACGGACTATGCCGGGAACACTGCAGGGTGCAGATAGTCGATCCCAGGGTGTAGATAATCAACCCTTGTGTGTTGCAGGTACGAACCATGTGGGGACCAATGAGCGGGACTTGTGCTCCATACCCGGGAGTATGGAAGCGCTCCTTTTTCGATGCAGAGGCTGGTCGAACAACAGAATGAGGTAAGGCAAGATAAGTAATGTTCATGATATATTAGCAAGGCCTCCCACTGCGAGTGCTGGACAACGAAGCGCCTGGACAACGAAGCCATCTTGTCGACCTATGAGATCTCTTTCCACAAAAGTCGGAGCAGCACCCACTTGTCTCTGTGTGATGGTACACCGTGTTGGCAGTGAAGTTGCGAGTCGCTGTGCGTTAGCGAGAGACATCCGTGCCGAGCCACCCCCGCGCGTCCCTTTCCGCTCAGATGGGTTTGATTGGTTTTCCAAGACGGCATGTCCAATGCCAAAGGCCTAGATGCCAAAAGAGAAGTGAAGGCATATTGGGGGTGCGATGGAATTGGACTCAAAAAGAGGAGGTGTGCATGCAAGAATTAGAGCGAAGGAAAGTGAATAGATTGATGCATCTGAGAAGAAAATGGTCATGTTACAAACAGGGCGAAGTGACATTCGCCATACTGTATTCACATAATGGTATACACAAAAGAAACGCACCTGCAAACTCCAAGCCCATGTCGCCCTGCCAGAGGACCGATGATTACTAATTGTCTCGTCCCGTGAGGCGTGAGCGGCGCCAAATCTATTGTCGTTGTGAATGTCAAGTCAAAGTCATACCGTACGTGAAAATGAAAGAAGGTAGGATCTACGCGGTGCGCATCTCCGTGTCTTCAGCGTCATCGATGTCGCCAATTTTGCGCTTGCTGGGCGTGGCGCTGCCCTCGTCGTCGAGATCGAGGCCGTCGCCTTCGGTCCATTCCGTGACTTCCCATTCGACGTGGACGCCGCTGTCCGTGTGTGCACCGCGCTGCTGCTTGAAGCGTCCAAGGCGAGTGTTGCGTACAATCTCCTCGAACCAGGGAGCGCCGCGAGACTGCGGACCCGAGCGGACGATGGTGCGCGAAGAAGTTGGACGGGAGGGGGCAGCGGATGACATGCCCTCGTCGTCGCTACTGTCACTGCTGGGGATGAAGCCGAGGTCGCCCAGCAGTTCCTGGTCCTCGTCCAACAAGCTGCCGACAGTCAGGGAGATGTGCTCGGCCTCATCGCGCGTGCGCTCATTCCACGACGACAACTGTGTGCCGCAGTATCCGCAGAACTGGCGGCGGGTGTGGGACGCAAAGGGAGATTCGAAGTTGCGCTTGATACTCAGTCGTGTCTCGTCAGGGAATTGGGCGAATGTAGCCGACGTATACCATGGCAAGGGCACGCGCAGCCAGAGAGTGAGAGGGTTGGCAGCATGGTATCCTGCAGTTATTATGCTTTGTTAGCGACAGCACCGTGATGGTTCGGAGCATCCCCGCGTGTGGCGGGCATGTATCTAGTACTTACGCGATGCTGGAGTATTGTCGTATCTCAGCTCAGCTTGGCGCACTTGCTGCGCTGGTATCTCAATTACATAGCGGTTCCGTCCGCATGCACAGGAGCCGTGCAGTGTCTGCGTCGCCATGTTGGATATTGTTGTTGCGTGTTTCCCAGGCAATTGGATTATTTGAGTGTGTCGGTCGGCGATGGAGTCTTTTTTCTTTCGGACAGGCGATAGACAAAAAAGTGTCTATCAGTCTTGGGGGGGAAATTGACGTGTTTCAATGTTTTGCGGGGTTGCGCGTGGAAACAAATCGAAATGATATGTCTGTTGCGCTGTGCACTAGATGCGTTGCCCAACAGTCTGTGCTGTGATTGGCCAAGCCGCGACCTTGTGTAATGACCGCCACGCCTGTCAGATTTCCACTAGTTATGCGAACGAATACAAAGTCGTGTCGTGTCGTGTCGTGTCTTGATGGCAGTGTTGGAAGAGTTATACCGTATGAGACGATTGCAGCGTCGTGGTCAAAGTCGCTGTCTGCCTGCCTCCTTCGCCGCGGACCATCGCGTCATGGTGGGGAAGCTGTCCAGAAAGGAACATTCGAGCACTCCCTCGCATCTTCGCGAACAGGAACCACATCCAACTTACTACTATTATGTACATACTACATACTACTACTTACTATATACAGCTTCACCTCATGCACGAACGAAATTACATAATCTGCGAGCGCAGCGGGCTCAAGCAGCTCCCCCCTTTGTCCGCTTCGACTCGCGAACTCTCTGGTTGGTCTGGATAATCGTCTCCTTGGCACCATCCCAACGCTTCCTCTTACCATCAAAAACACGGTGGATATGTGGGCTCCAGATGCCTCCCGTCAAGAGGTTGCTGTACTTTGGCTCTCTGAGCCGGAATCCCCAGCCCTTCGGCCCGTAGCCCAGATACTCGTTGACTCCTGTTCCAGCGAGACGGTCCATGGCTCGTATCCATACACCCATATTGCAGTGGCCTGGCGACACGTTTGGGGTGCGCCGTGCCAGATCAATGAGCCATTCGTGCTCCTTTTCCACTGCAGCAATCATTGCGTCGCGAGGGGGCAGCTGCGACTTGTTGGCCCAAACCTGCGCAATGGCCATGGTGGCCAGGTCAAACTGCTGAAAGTTTGCAATTGTGATCTGCACGTTGCCTAGGAACGCCAGACTATCCGGCTTCTCCACTGAAAAGACGTTGTGGTAGAGCCGAAACAGCGACTTGCCGTTTGACCCCGGTGCATCCAGCCACCGCTGTGGACGACACGTGGGATCAAACTTTGGTTCGATAATGCTAAAGTCAGACTTGTACCCTGTGCACCATACTATGACGTCGACTTCGATGCTGCTTCCGTCGTCGAGCTCTACCTTTGTCTCGGACACAATTCGCTTTACCCCTGCAACAGATGAAACACTGCCTTCTTCCAGGCAGGGAACCAGGCTGTCGGATACGATGGGCACCTTGCCCGCTGGCTCGAAGCGCCACTCGGGGCGAACATGAAAACTCTTATCTTGTATTCTCTTGATCAACCTATCGAACGGCTTGTCACTGAACTTTGGAAAGTACTTGGTCATGAGGCTTTGGAACTTGAAGAGACGAAGGCTGTGTGTATGGTCTATGGCGACGCCGTTGATGTGTCGTGGTAGCTGTCGTGATACGGTTAGTCCAAAGATCTTCTCGGCCCCAGGCATGCCAAGGTGGACCTACAACTCTTGCCCCATGACGGTGCGCAATGTAAACTTTATCTGCAATGCCAGCCAGTTGGGTTGCCGTATCTGCCGCGCTGTTGCTAAACCCTACGACCATGACTCTCTTCCCCTTGTAGTCGCTTGGACGCTTAAATGCTTGCGAGTGTATGCTTATACCAGCAAACTTGTCCATGCCCTCGACCGTTGGCATGTGTGCCTTGCTAACCATGCCGCCAGTAGCTATGACTACCTTGTCAAAGTATTGTGTATCCTCCCCCTGGACCTGCACGATCCACTTTTGTCGTTCTTGGTCAAACGTAATCTGGGCAATGTGGGTATTGAGCCGAATCGAGGCTTCGAGTTGGAAGTGAGTGGCGTAGGCTACAAGGTACTGCTGCACCTGGGCTGCAGTGGGATGCGAAGCAATATGGTCAGGAAACGGAAAGTCTGTGAAGCACATGCGCTCCTTGGAGAAGTTGACCATAGTGGTCTCCATGACCGACGTCTGCTCCTCTGTCGAATACTGCCATAGCCCTCCGATGTAGCTATTCCGATCGAATCCGACAACTTCGAACCCTTCCTCCTTGAGATTCTTCAACGCCACAAGGCCCGCGGGTCCTATGCAGCTGAGTTAGTAGGTGTAGGATTCTTGGTACCATCCGCGGAATACCATCTCACCTAGTCCTATGACGGCAACTGAGCCACTTTTCTCCATATTGCTAGTGTTTCAGCGAGATGTAGGTAGTATATACAGCTTACTGCCGTTATTTTGGTTTCTTTACGCTTGCTTCGGTTGCGTTTCACCACTGGTAATATGCGCAGGATGCAGCACGCATATGGTGGGTTTGACGCGGAGAATCGAATAAGCAAAGGTTTGCAAAGTAACATTCTGGGAGTATCGATGTCGTGATGCTATCTTGGACACCGCGAGTGGGGTCATACACCGTGGCATTGCATTACCAGGTTTTAGTAGAAGACCGGTACGATCCCGTACTGCCTATGTTCTGGCTTCTCACTCGCTCGCACAGAAAAGTAATTTTCAACTTTCGGTACTATTATACGCACGTGTGCCGTACGTGTGCGTGCACTGTCCAACGGCCCGCCGTGATCGCAATCGGTGCCCATGCTGTGGGTTCGACCAGAGTTCTGGCTACACCGCCACCTGGACGCATCACCGCGCGGTGTGGCGCTCTGCCCCGCTTCACAGCCCACCTACTTAGTAGTATGAACACGAGTGCAAGCGATGCTGCTGCGCATGTGCTTTTGCGGCCTCGTGTTGCCACCATCTTCCCAACAAATCAAATTGCTTTGTCTGGCTAATTGACTGCTCGGCCCGGTATCAGAGTCTATTTCCACGTTGCGATTGGACGGTTCCCTCATCTCAAGGCAGCAGTTTGATGGCTGTGCATGTCCTACCAACACCAAGCATATTAGACGTATAGGGCCAGCTTCATCATTCCCGGTCTCCATCCTTCTCAAATTTGCTCCTGCAAACATCATTACATAACTCATCATGGCTGGGCCCCCTTCATACCACGCCGATCCAAACTTGACATCACACCCATCCCCTCCATCCGTATCGTCCCAGTCGAACGTGGTATTCACCCCAAGCGCTACATCTGTTGCCGATTCTTCAGATAATGAATTTGATCCCACGCCTACACATAGCCCGGGAGGCCCCCAATATGATGACTTGCCGCCATCTTACGATGACGCGAGGCATCAGGCTTTTCACGATGCACGCAACGGCATTGCCCCTGTAGATCCAAACCAAATCGAAGCCCATCGCATTACCCGTAACGAAGGTCCCAATGAGCCTGAGATTTGGGAGTATAGAATCAGAGGAGAGCAGACGGACCCCGCAAGTGAACAGGAACATGCTCCAGACTATGCAAACCATAGGAGCGACAAGGCCACCAGTGTTCCCGTCCAGCAGGTCAGCTCCACAGAGAACATTCCAGTTGGGCGCATGGGTAGCCAGTTCCGTTCACCTCAGACTCCCAACGACTTGGCTTCTGCTATGCTTACCCAGGCTTTGGAGTTTACTCGCCACCAACCCGATCCCGCTGCACGCTATGCGCCACATCTAAATAGGATCATTGCCATCCCTGGCGAGGGAGGTTCTGATAGACCTGTGGGGGAGCACGAGCAGTTCTTGTGCGCATACACCCAGACACTGCATGGACATGGGGTTGATCCAGACCAATTCTTGAACTTCCTGCGTGGTCTCAATGTCCTGCTCAGATCGACCAACACAACAGCCGCTGATCTACTACGTGAATCAACATACGGAAACGAATCTTCGAGCCTTGTCAGTCAGTATATCAGAGGAGCCAATGAGGCGTTTTTTGCTCCACGGGGCTTGAGAGTGTCGTTCCGCAGTGAAGCAGCGATTCTTGCAACTCTGCCTATTCCTTCAGGACCAGGGCAGCGGGCTGCAGTTGCTAGCCGTCTCTTAGAAGAGCCTAGATCTGCTGCTATACGCGCGCAAAGATTGACTCCATGGATCGAGCCGCTCAATACCGAGAAGCTGCCATCGCCAAGTGAGCACATGTACAGGCTGCACGAGATGGGCGAGCGCTTCTCCCGTCAAACAGCTCCCATAAATACACAAGATGATCCACCACATTCAGTTCCGACAACATCGGAAGAAGCTCACTACGGACACGGCCAGCAACCTGGCGGCCCTGCAGGAAATTGGTCGCCGTTTGGCGCACCAGGGCGTGGACCATTTGGACCATTTGGCAACACACCGCTCGGTGGCTTTGGTAATGCACCCTTTGGGCGTCCAGGTCGAGGAACTTTTGGCGCTGCTGGAAATGGGCCGCGTTTCAGGCGCGGTCGTGGATACTGTGGTGCCGCGGGGCCATCACGACAAGGAGACTACTCCATTGGCAAAGAATGGGCAGAAGTAGGTAAAGAGATTGGAAAGATTGGCGAGGAGTTTGGCAAGATGATGGGCGATTTGGGCATGCAATTTGGTCAGCGTGCAAGCAGATTGGGTACGGATATTGGACGAACTGCGAGCGGCAGCAACTCCCGACAGCAGGGCATTCCCAGGCCTGCCACCTACGGACAGCCACGCGATGATCTACCGCCATCATATCAACCTCCGTCTGGTCAAGAGACTGGTATCGTCGTACCTGGCGATCACAAGATTCAAACAGATTACGTGGCTCCGCAGAGGGAAAAGGGAAAGGGCAAGGAAAAGTGTGTAGAGGACTCGGACTCTGATTCGGACGCATCCTCGCTCTCGTCAGATAGCTCCGACTCTGATTCCGACAGCGATTCAGACGATGATGAGTTCTACGATGCCGAAAGCACCTTTTCTAAACGGCTTCGCTTCATTGAAGGAAAGGCTGCAGAAAGCGCTGCAAAAGGCACCAAGACGCCTGAAGAAATCTCACGCGAACGTGCCTCTGCCATCAACAAGCTCGAACAAGACAAGCAGAGACTCGCGAGCAAACGCGAAGCTAAGCAGTCCAAGCGCGCTGCGATGCGTGACGTAAAGAAGCGCAGTCGCGAACTAGAGAAGCAGCATCGCCAGCGCAAGAGGGAGCTCCGTGCCGCTTCTGGTCCAAAGGGCAAGGGCAAAGCGAAGAAGAGCAAGGAATGGAAGGAGCAGAAGAAGGCGTACAAGGAGAAGAAGAAGGGTTTGAGAAAGGAGAAGCTGGCGGCGAGAAAGGAGTGGCGTGAGGCAAGGAAGGAGTGGCGCGAGGCTAGGAATGCGACTCGCAAGGGCAAAGCGGGAGCAACCGATACAAGGAGTGTCGAGGAGGGAGATCAAGATAAGCTTATTTGGCTGGTCATTGAGAATTTGGGACCTTAGGTATCTGGTTTTTGTTTGTGTCAAATAATTAGTGCAGCTAAGGCTGATGACAATGTTTCATCACACTACCGTCGTTCAAATAAAGTTTTCGCCTGTTTTACGCAATGACATATTACTCTTTTCATTTGTAGAAAAAAATCCAGAAGAAACACAAAGTCATTCAATCGTAAGACTTTAAAAAAAACTCTTCAATCAACGGAACTTTTTTCCGGGGGGATCTCAGTACCCATATAGCATAATCCGCTCGTTTGTTGACTGCCTCAATCTCTTGTTCTCCTTGATGAGCATAGCGCGGATGATCCACGCACAGCAGATAGATAGCAGTGCAAAGCCTGCCGAAGCACCGAATCCGATGCCATATCGTGGCTTATCTGTCTCGGGCCAGAGATAGGCACCGTAGATGTAACCGATTTGGCCTCCGACATTTGTCATTGCGAGGACAACCTTTAGCGAGTTAGTCGGGTGACGTCTCCAAAGAAAATGTTGCGAGAAAGAGGAGTGTGGTGAAAAACTTACAGCTTTCTTCTCCTTTGTCTGACTGAGCGTCGAAGAAGCCCATCCGATGATGACGGAATTGACAGAGTAGGCGCCGACGGGGAAGATGAAGCAGGCAATGTAGCGTCCAGCTGTGTTGAGCGTGCTGGCTGCAATGACGAAACCCACGACTGCGACGAGCAGACCGCAGGTAATGTGCCATGTGCGTTCATGCATGCGGCCGGAGCTCCATCCCGTAGCGATACCGGCTGCGCCTGCGAAAAGGAAAGGTGGGCAAGTAAGGACGAGGGTGATTGTAGTGCTGAAGCCGAGAGTTTTGACGACACTGAGAAGTATTTGTCGTTAGGAAAAAAAAATGCGTGTTTTCAGAGGAAAAAGGGAATGTGACTTACGTCGGGAAGAACGAATTGAACGAGCAAGCACTGAGGTGGAAATTCTGCATTAGGCAGAAAAGCCATGTCCTCGGGTCCCGACATGCCTGCTTGAGTCCATCCATCATGCTCACGTCGTCTGTGGAATCGCCAATACGGTCGCGCTCCATACGTGCATGTGCGAGTTCACGCTCGCGAGGAGACAGCCAGCGCGTCGTTAGTGGCGTGTTGGGTAGCATGAAGAAGCCGAAGATGGCTACGAAAGCTGTTACTGCGCCCTCACTGTCCGATTTGTTAGTAACCTAATTTCCCTCCGTATTTGAAATCAAGGGAAGGGAAGAGGAGGAGGAAAAAAAGCTCACATGATAAACAACCATCTCCACCCCGCAATCCCCCTCAACCCATCCATCTGGAACACACCCGCAGCAATCAACCCGCTCAGCCCCGTCGCAAGAATCTGTGCGCAGTATAGCAATGCAATGCGTGTCGCTACTTCTCGCCTTGTGTAGAAGATTGAAAGCATATATGTGGCACCTGGGTAGAACCTAATCTTTTTCGTTAGGAAAAAAAGTCTCACACATATGAAAAGAATGAGGGAAAGAGGGATGGAGGGATTATGGGGCGGGAAAGGAGAGTAACTTACGGCGCCTCAGTAATCCCCAGAAAAAACCGACACGCAACCATACCCCCGAAATTCTGCACCAGCGCCGTACACGCAGATACAATGGCCCAGACGAACATCCAGCTGCTCATGTAGATGCCAGGTTTGATGCGCGTGATGAGCATGTTGGAAGGGACTTGCATGAGGACGTAGCCGACGAAGAGACTGTGTTTGGAACATCAATGAGTCTGTTTTTTTCTTCTTTTCTCTTGGTAATTGAAGGAAGGAGGTAACTAACATGCTAACACAAGTATTAAACTGCACGCCCGTCATGCCCAGGTCCTCTTCCAGGTTATTCAGACGGGCCTGTGCGATGGCGTTGCGATCGACGTAGTTGAGGAAGTACATGACCATTAGGGTTGGCTATTCGCATTTCCAATCAGCAACCCATTCTCGTTCTCTTCTGCTTTTGCATTTGTGCAACAAGCCCAACAAAGGCAATTGTATACGAGGGTGAAGGGGAACGAACGTACCATAAGTCTCCAATCAATCTTCCTAACCAACGCAATCTCCTCCGGATCACTCTTGCGCTCTGCACCCGTATAGTCCGCAGCCGCCGACGCATGTTTCTCAGCCCCGATCTCGGATTTGTCGTCAATGTGCGATATGACTGCTGGTTTTTCGTCGGTGGGCTCGACGACGGGTGGATGTTGCTTTTCCGTCATTGTTTCTAAGACTCTTCCAACCTTCCTACTATAGATCCCTCTCAAAGATCAAAGGATTGAGGAATTAGGGGGAAATTGAGTAAGAAGTAAAAGAAAGAAAGAAAAAAGAGCTGAGGAAGCTGGGGAAGGTGAAAGTCCTATATACCTGGGAGGGGCGGGCAATGCATTACAACCCACCCAGTCCCTCCCCCATCCGCTGTACTTCCCTTTCCCCCCCTTGTAATCAGAAACTTGGCAAGCATTGGCATACATTGCTTCAGCTCCCCCTCCTCCGCGTTTTCCCCGCACTACTAGTCGTACTACTTTTTTACCTACTGTAACACGGTGTTCAACAGGGCAAATCCAGCCCACTCCAGGCAAAAGGCCAGCCCCCATGTCCGCCGAGGGGGCACACAGGCGCAGCCACAAACGCTTGGCCTGCAGCGCTGGGCACCCGCAATCAGGCTTAACACGCCGCAACGGCAAACGGCAGACTCTTGGGTTGCCCAGGCTATCCTTTTCGGCGCTTGTTTTGCCGCCGATTCTGCACGTAACATGCGAAAATGGTGGAGGGGCGGGTGGGTTGTCTTACTGGGGATTCTGGGGAAGGAAGAATCTGGGGTGTGTATACACGGAGATATAGTTGGTGGGCGAAAGTGTGGGGAAGGGGATTCTCAGCTTTTTGGGTGCATTGGCACGGGTCATAGGCGTGTCAGGAGTGGGATGTGGGTGTAAAAGTGTGGTACGATAGTACTGGACTGGCAGACGCGGTACCACTGATTGTGGTTTTCTTCTCCCACCCCAGGTGTTACTACAGCACCCACCCATGCTTAGTTTGCTTTTTTTGCTTCTAGCCATCGTCCGCGGTCACAATTGCATAATTATGTACTCTCCCTGCCCCGCCCTCCACCCCTAGCTTATCTTGTGCTTGCACAAAAAGTGTATGAAAAAAAAATCTCATTGCTATCGTGTACTTCGTTATTCCAAATCATCATAAGTTGTTAATCGAACTGAGCAATGAAAAGTCAGGCCTCCTCTATGCAATCACACATGCCTGCTTTGCTTTTCCTTTGCGATTGCGTTCAGCCCGTCTAGCCCCTTCTAGAGGTGCAACAAAGTAAATTTTAAGCCAGGTGTCAAGCCATGTTTCTAGCAGGCAGCGCCAAACTTGTACTCTACCTGTCCGTTCCTGATGGCGGGGAAGACACCAGCGTCGATGAGCCTGAAAGCATCCCACTCAGCCGCACCCTCAGTCTTGAAGTTCCACCAGAACCAGCCTTGGGTCGTCGACTCAAAAGCGCGGATCTGGGCCTCGATGTAGCGCCTGGAGTCGTCCTTATAAGAGGCGGGCCACTGCGCTAGGTCGTTTCGCCAGCCGCACTCGCCCAACTTGGGGTTGCCCAAGTAGGTACCATCATAGCGGGCACCACGGCCGTAGCCGTTCAAGTAACGTGCGCAGTCCCTGCCGGCAGTCAGTTTATGTGCTTTTTGTGTTATGTGTGAAAGGATCATGCTCACGTCATGGCGGAAGTCCACTCTCCAACTGCAACATATAAGTCAGTAAGGGCTTATTGTATCGCATCTTCTTGAACATACCAAAGGTCCACTTGTCTGCACCGCCATATGCGCCAGTGTTCCTGCAGGCCTGTTGGGCGTGTCCAGCGGGTGACAGTTTGAGCAGATTAGAGTCGAAAACTTGGTATTGGTGGTTGTCAATGGCTACATTCTGGGCGTTGGCATCTGAGGGTGTGAGGAAGCCGTTCCAGGAGTTTGGTGCAGTGAAGCCGTCAGAAATGATGACCGGCGTGTCGGAAACCTCGCGCACTTGGCCATAGCCATCGCGATAGAACTGTGCAAGAACATCACGACTGAGGCCGTTGTAAAGTGCGGGCTCGTTGAGCAGTTGAATACCGACGATGACATCCTGGTAGCTCGTTTGTGCGTATTTCTGAGAGATTGTGCGCAAAACTTGAAGGGTCCTTCGGACGGTGTCGCCTTGCTGCCACGTGGGGCGATCCATGCGTTGACCAGAGTTGTCAAACCCGTTCTGGGATCCAGGTGCACCGTGAAGGTCAATGATAATCTTCAAGCCCAGGCTACGAGCCCAGTCGATGGCAGCATCAATGTAGACAGCTGCTCCACTGACGTAGGGCGAGCCAAAGGTATCGTATGCCCAGTAGCCAACGGGGATACGGACAACGTTGAAACCCGACTGCTTGATTTTGTTGAAGTCTTGCCAGGTGACGAAAGTATCCCAATGGTTACGAAGGATGTTTAGGGCATTTTGGCTGCCAAGCTTTTCACCCAATGTGTACTCTGCGCGTTATTAGCATCAGTCTCAATATGAAAGTCATTCAGCTTACCGTCAACAATGTCATTTTGTGGACGGCCTCGGTTTGCGTTGTCGAAGATTGATGGGGTGATCCAGCTGTGGAAGGAGGTTAGCAGATGTCGCAAAGCATATCACAACCCATGTCACTTACGGCTCCAGGACCAACCATCCACCAATGTTTACACCGCGAATCTTCTCAGATCCCCAGTTGAAGCCGACTGCACGCTTCTGCTGGCTAGAGAAAAGTCAGCAAGGACACAATGTGATGTTTGTTTTGGCAGTGATGCGCTGGAAGCATCACTTACGCAGGAGCAGCCAGGACAGCAGCGCATAGCGACAAGGTTGAAACGAGTTTGGTGAGAATCATGTTGCAAAGATGATGTTGCTCTCAGATTGTGTTGTCAGGATGAGTTGCTGGAGTGGAGAGTTCAAGACGCGGTCATGGAGGTCACTTTTATACTGAATCCGAGCGTGAGCAGACAAAGAAATGCCAACATACCCAGCCAGGTCGTTGCAATAGCGACCATGGTTCGCTCGCGGGAACTATAATGGCTGTAGTCCTGGACTGCACATGACGATCGCAAGTGAGCGGGGGGGAGTCTTGGAGAGCAGAATAGGCAGGTCTCTTGCTCCTCGAGTCTGTGCGGAGTGGAGATGTGTGAATCAGCCAGGGAGCTCGCGACATGATTGGCCACGGGTCCGGGTGATGAGAGGGAAAGCTGGAGCAACCATGAAAAATGCCTCTTCGGGCACAACATGGGGATTTCACGCAGTGTGAAGAGGGCAGCAGTGGGTGGTGACGTAGCAGGTCATGCCTGCAAGCGACACTTGGCGGCAGACGTGGGTATGTCCGAGAACTACACCTTCATCTTGCTTCCAACGGTGATGCAGTCACACGGCCCTGCACGTTCAGACAGGGTTGTCGGCACGTGATGTTGACATGCACTTGCTCGTGCGTTGTTCTCTCTGCCGAGAACACACGCGCCGGTACGCTAGAATCGGGGCTTCAGTGTAGCACATGTGCCGAGTCGATACGAGCACATCATCGCTCGGCTTCCGACCTGATCGCCGTCGAAGCGGAGTCTTGGGAGTTCCATGGCGTTTTTGACGTCGCGAATGACAGTGTCCAGGTCGTCATGGAGGTACATCTGCCATGGACCTCGGCTTGGCGCAAGGGCGCGGGTGAGTTTCCGCTCCGTCATCTGATCTCTACCCTGACCTATAGCAGGGCAGAAGTGGTCTGTCGCAGCCTAAGGCCGTGAGTAGTTTGCCGTTGCCGCATGGCGGTCAGTTGTGTAGTCTGCCTGGACCCTGAACAAAGGTGGTTAGTAGTCAGAGTATAGCGGGTGGCCGGGGCGAGGTACCCCACAATGCCCCAGTATACCCCAGACTAGCCGCCATGTGACCAAATGCCACTTTTCAACGTCAATCATCACCGGTCGTGTGATGGCTTCCATTGCATGCGAGCCAACCGGCCGACGGGAAAGGCCCGCAACCCAACCGGCCATCAATCCCCCGGATTCACGTGCGCGCATGTTGAACCGGACATGAGCGCTGCAGCCAGGAGTCTGTACCTCGGACCTGACCTGGTAGTATGCTATGGTACTGCTCAAGGTAGAATAATACCATTTTTTGGAGGCTGAGCACGTCAGCTTCACCAAGTGCATGTTGCCAGCATGCTCTGACATGCTCTACAATCCATACACTCGTCCAGTATACGTATATTGTTTTCACCACGAAACTTACAGCTTCCCGCCAATCCAACCGCCTAACCACAGAAATCCAGGTACTGCGGCTACGGCAGATAGTCCTCCCAGTACCGCTGCCATGGTCGCCCACCCATGTGCTTCAACAATGAACCCAGCTAGCAAAGGCCCGGCCATGGAACCTCCAGCAAAAGCCATATTGAACAATGCGTAAGCTTGAGCAAATGCACCGCCTTTCCCAAACCCAGGCCGTCCGCTTGCAATCAACTTCCTCTCCTTTGCTTCCGCCACGGCGGAAATCTCAGCCATGACGGGCGGAAACGTCATGCCAATGGTGAGACCCACGATGGCTAACAATGCACATAAAAGTACCTTGTCCCTCATCGTGCTTTCCGTGACAAAACGCAAGCACACCAGCGGCGGACACCCGCATAAAAACCCGATGATGACAAGGTATCGTCCGCCGTACTTGTCGCACAGCCATCCCCACAATGGCGCGAGAAAACTCGGAATGGCAATGGGAAGAAACAACAGCGCCGCACCCGTTGCTGTCCAGTTGAAGGTCTTTGCAGCGTGAATGGCAAGAACCGAGTCGAATGCCGTCAACAAAAGCGCCTGTACGAGTGCACAGAACAACGAGGCGAGTAAGCGTCGGGAGTAGAGCAGTGATACAACGGGAGGAAGGCGATCCCGCAGCCGCCGTCGAGGCGGTTCTTGCCGCTGCATTTCGAGCTGGCCTGCTTCCGACTGGGCTAGCGTTTTGGAAGCATCTGATCCCTCACTTTGTGGTGTAGCGTCTCCACCTAGGCCGTCATGCGCCTCGACTGGTCGCCGTCCTATCGCACTGGCATCCCATCTTACCGCCACCTTCTTTTCCACAAGCAGCAGTCGAAGAATCACGTCCAGCCCAATTAGTGCGTAGCTCATGCCGAAAACAGCATTGTAACCAGCGTGATCATACACGATGCCCCCCAGAAGCGGTGATATCAGCATGCCCAGTGACATACCTATCGACAGCCACCCGGACGCTGTGGCAAGCTGATCCTGAGGCACGGTATCAGCCAACAACGCAAGCCCAACAACCCACCTGCAAATATGGTCAGTCATTTAGCCCTCTCTCACCAATTAAATAAGACTTTTTTTTCTCAAAAAAAAGCAAAAAGACGTCTTCTTACACCACAGCCGCCGAAGCACCCTGCAACACACGCCCCGTAATCAGCACCCCAATCGAATTGCCAAGATTCAGCAACACGGTCGATCCCAGCAAAACCAGCAATCCCACAAGCAACGGCATGCGCCGGGACGACCCGCGGTCAGCAAGCCATCCGCACACAGGCGAGCATGCAAGAAGAGACGCTCCGTACACGGCCACGAGCACAGAGACCCAGTATTGCACTCTGCCTTCATCCACGTGGCTGCGCGACGAGATGGCGAAGGGGACTACGGGGACGATGACGCCGTAGAGGAACATGTCCTTTTTTTTAAAAAAAAAATCATGGATTAGTTTTTTGCCCTTATCGTTTGATAGTGTAGATTTTTATTTTTATTTTTATTTTTTGAGATTTTGATGCAGCAATGGTGATGAGGATGAGGATGACTTACGGTAAAAACAGCCAAAGCTACAGTCCCGATGATAAAACTATCTGAACTTCTATATTTGAGGAGAAAGGGGGGATCGGAGCTGCGTTGTGTGAACCATGATGTCCATTTTCGTTGCAATAGTTTAGTAGTGTCTTGATTGTCGCTATGTTGCAATGCAGGGTTTTCCGCGTAGCAAGTTGCTTTGTATGGCTGGTTCTCGGGTGTGTCGCGTTGCTGGGTTGGGTCTGTTGTCAGACTCTTTTCCATATTGCCGTCGAATTTTTTTTTTCAACGTCGAAAAGGAACAAAAAGAGGGAAAGAGGGGGGTTTCAAGCGTGTTTTCTTGATGCGACTTTTGTTGTGTGAATTGTTCAACATCGTCACTGGTTTGCGCGGGAGATCCAATCACTAGTGTCCATCTCTCCCGGACTCCGCAATGTCCGCGGGTCCGGGCCCGATTCCGCATCGTGATCCACTATTGTGCGGATCAATTCCACGAAGTTCCATGCAACATCGGACTCTTTCTCTGGACTATCATGTGTATTTGTGTGAAGTAGTACTGTGAATACATTTCATTCACGCTGTTGAAAGCGATGTTGTGATTGCCGATTCGTTTGCCATGTTACTTTTATTTATTACAAAGTAGCGATATGTACAACATCCAACTCAGTAGATGTAATTCCATAATATGAACAACTAACTTACATTTTCCATCATCCCCGATGATGTATTGTATTCCTCCTCGAAAATTTCGAGTGTAGCGCTGCCCAAAACGAAGACGCTCTTTGACGTCGATGAACTGACATACGGGGATCTGAGGCGTGGCATCGCGTCATCATGCACATTTCCACTGTCAACCCTGGCCCAAAGCTGACAGCGACCACATCGTCTCTACCCGGGCCCAGGTGTCTCATTTTGTCGAGTACGATGAGTACAGATGCGCTCGAAGAGTTGCCGTAGTGTTTGTAGACGTCGAGCGAGGCTCTGATGTGGTCGTCAGTAAGACCGAGCGAGTCTTTCGCGCCGTGCAAGATGGCAGCACCCCCGGGATGAATTGCCCAATCAAAGTCTGCTGGCATCCGGGGCAACGGTGCTCTATTACTAATACCGGCGTCGGATGCGTTGCAGAGTTGTTGGAAAATCGGTGCGATAGCACTGATTGCTGCTTTGGGAACATCTTTCGTAATGGTAGCTATCAATCCTGGTATCAGGGTCAGTTTACTAGTGGTCACGTAGAGAGTAGAGTGTACCCACCGTTTTTCCCAAAATTATACGACATGAAGCTTGACGTCCCCGGCGCCACCATACTCGCCCATTCCCTCAGTTGGTAAACAGGGGTTTGAGACGGAGCCAATGCAAGCTCGTTGCACACTACCAGTGAGGCAGCGCCGTCAGAGAACAATGCGGGTGCTATACGCAGTGTCTCATCTCCGCCTTGCAAGATGTTTTGTATCTCTGCCCGAAAGAAGAGGCTGCAAATTTCGCATGCGACGACGAGGACTCGTGCCTTTCGTCTCTTGAGCGATGCAGCGGCAGCAATGTCAGCTGCTGCTCGCAATGCTGATAGACCTCCTGCGCAACCCACGCCCTGGACGAGAACACGCTGAACGTCTGTCCCCAGGCCGAGTTTCTCGCACACAAAGAGGTCGTAGCCTGGATTGTCAGAGTTGGTGCATGTCACGGCAACAATGTGTGTTATCTCTTGTGGCCCAACTCCTGCTTCCCGCATGGCCTTTTCACACGCAGAAGCGGCGAGAGTGACGCCCACGGTACGAAAGTCATGAGATATTGAACCAAGAGTTGGTGGCGTGGCATCTTTTTGCGTCCATTTGGTGTGGTCAAGGACTGTCGGACGGGAAGATATTTGCGTCTTTGCGTTGAACCCAATAAGCTTTTGCACACTGTATACGTGAGAAGATGTTCTTAAGATTCTGGTCTGTACTGACGCTGGTGAAGAGACGTGTTCAGGGTATAGACGGTGAAGGTATCCCTCAAAATCTTCCTGCCCGATTGCATACTCGGGGTACTGGTGGCCTAAACCAATAATGTACACACCATCGCTGTTGCTACTCCGTGTCATACCGATTGTTGAAAACAGGCGTAAGGTGAGAGGATTTAGGTGCTGATGGAACCGGGCGATCAGATCATCGACACAGTAAGCCGGGCACCTTTTCCATGTATTGTATATCTTTTCTCACGCTTTTCCTACTCTTCGGCCCCTACATCGTGGCTTCCCAAGTCGCCGTTTAGTGACTTAGCCTAGGATCCGGTAAATAGGATATACTATCCACTCATGTTTCCAGGCTCCCAATAATCCTGCGCAGGATCGTTTTATTCTATCATTGAGCCTCAGATCTCATTTCGTTCAAGTGAAAGAGTCATGTCCAGCAGCGACAGCCTTGAGCGTCCCTGGGATGGGATTGGTGATGCGCCATTAACACGATTGGGATATGGTCTCTTGAAATTCTGAGAGGGCCCAGAACATGTGCAAAACACATGGCACTGCCGAAACGGCCGTATCGTATCCATTGCGAGGCTGGCTCTGCCTGGATTCGAGCCTAATCGGGACCAGGAACCGCGACTGCAGTTCTTAGCTTTGCGCCATGGATGAACAGGAGTGCAGCAAAAGGCCACCATAGGGCTTTGTAGGCCCCAAATGTATCTCATTGTCTCGAGGCAGAAGTTTTAGCGTCTATGGTGTCCACTTCTGCCTAGAAAATCTCATCTTATTCCAAAGTGGTGACCAATGGCGGCTGCAGGTGAGGTCGATTGAAAATTTGGTCCTTACTTCTGGATATTCAATGACATCCATGAAAAGATCCGATGCGTTACAGAGTAGTCATCAATCTCAATCCCACAGCCCTGGTGTGTGGACTTGTTCGTATAATCCAACGCTGTACAAACCAACCATCTCATCGGTCAAGAGATCGATCCTTCGGCCCCCATGGCCCCCATGGCCCCACCACGGCTTACTTATCAGCTAAACCAACAAATCTGCGCAGTCACACACTATTTGTTCGTGGAGGTCGCCGACTGTGGATTATGGGCGCCTGAAAAGCGAATTTGCGACGAAAATGAGGATAAAAAACCAATACAGGCTGAAGTGAGCGCCACAAGAGTAAGACGACTAGAGAAAGAGCTGACAGTTGGCAATCGACAACGCACCCTAAAGGCAACGGGAAAATGCCCCTTTGATCAGACATGCGGGCAGTACGCATGAAATCCTTGGATGACGAGAGCGCGAAACGTTCAAGAGACCGTCTCCAACGGTTCCATCCCGCTCGTATACACCCGTCTCTCGAGCGTAAGATCAGCAGCCTTGATGCCAAGTTGGCGGTTCACGGGCCGAAGCGCTTAGTACGCATGCATCTTGCTATACAGACGACATGTCTTCCCGAAGCCAGTGCCCGCGTCGCGGCAGCAATGCCGAACAAAGGGTCATGGGAAAGGCCAGGAGATGCAGAAAGCATCCATGGAATTCAGGAGGCGGCTCAAGGGCTCATCGGGTAAAAGTATATCGCGGTCCGGATAAACGTAAAAAGATATCGGTGTGCCGATATGGTAGGTAGGCGGGTTGATACAGGCAGCCCCCTACCCATACCTATAGCAGCTGCATTATGGTCATCATCGACAACCACAACACAATCTGACGATCGCCACCTTGTAGTCGTAGATCTCGCCCGTGGCCAACCGTTCCCACCAGTAGCCCCGCCACCGCATTGTAAGAATTTTTTTCTTCTCTCGTTATCCAGTCTGATTACTACTCATCTGTTCGGGGAAATTTTCGTACTAGACCATTTTGTTGGAGCGGTGCCCGAAGGGCCCGAATAGGAACCTAGAATAGCGCTTTCTTACCTGCATACTTACAGCGCAGCCATGGTATGCTGTGTCAGACGGTATGTTACTAGGTCGAGCGCTTATGCCCACTGACAATGAGTTTCGGGTTTATTGGCCCTTGAATCATCAGTGTGTGTCTGGATTCGTGCTGGGGAGGGGGGGCGAACTGTACATGCTCAGTGCCGGGAGGCGGTGTGACAGGGTTGGGATTGTAGAGAGGTGAGCAGAGAGGGTAACGATGGGTGCTTGAGGAGAATGCACATCTCTTCTTTGAGACAGTATCGAACCAATGTTGTAGGGTTTGCAGAGTGATGACAGATCGGATGCATGCAGCCTGTAGGGTGTAAGCCAGGGCCTAGGAATGTGGGGTACTAGCACGTGACATGGCGGCAATGCTACTAGCTACATGCAGGCAGTTTGGTGGCGTGGATAAGACGTTGAGTATGCGCAAACATGTGGCCTTACTAGCATTCATCGTATTCGCAAACCAGTCTTGGCTGACACTGTCATACTGGGGCCACTTGGACCAAAAATAAAATACGCCCCTCGTAGTACCGAGGCTGGGGCGACCACACGATATGGAAGGTCAAGACGTCGATAAAAGTCTTGGGCTGTTTCGGGCCCTCTTGGATGGGGTTTTCGGTGCCACTGTGAATTCCGCACTGTCAAGCAGAGCGTAATCTGTGTAGGATCAGCCTTGTTCTCGGGCTTCCGTAGTATCCGTGCTTCGCGCAATGCTTTCCTAATCGGGATTACTGCGTTGCAGGGCACCGACTAGGCGCAAATGTGTTGGAAAACCACTCGCGAAAAGGCATTCTTTGCAGATTAGTGCTTCCCGTGATCTGGCGTGAGGCTCACCTCCCAAAATTTACTTAATTATGCGTCGCCGCCAGCTCTCGCTGTGGACTGGGTAGAAGAAGGGGTGGTACGAATTCTGAACGGTTTGCCTTGGCTCAGAGAACGGACGGCATCTATTCAACGGCTGCGTTAGGAAGGGTGTGCGAGCATATTATCATCGGTGACTATACTCCGACGGAACAACATGCACGAGTCACACGCATCAACGAATAACGATTCCTTTCCAATTCATTCTGAAAAACAGTGAGAGCAAGACAACTTTTGAATCCTCTGGCTGATGCTGACTTACCAGAAGCATGCACAGGACGGCCAGTCCCCCTAGTAGAGACAGCAGTGTTATGAACATATTCTCACGTTTGCCACGTGAGCTCCGGAATCGCATATACATTTTCTGTCTTGAAGGAAGCTATGACAATGAAGTAATTGTGCGCCGCGCTGCCCTGGGCAGGACGTACCGCTTCACTCACCTGATCCGGGAACCTTGCGGTCAATTCTCATACCGATGGATCGAAGACCCTGTTTCAGCCTGTTTGAGCAAAAAGGGCTGGGACTTCAATCTTGCACGGGAAATGTTAGAGTGCTATTATTGGACACGCACTTTCAAGTTTGCTCATCACGAGATGTGCCTGCTTGAGCCATTTCTCAGCACGGATGGCTTTGGTTTTGGCATGACCCCAGCCGTCTATGCACGACGGTTACAGATACAGATTCAGCCTCTTCTTTTTGCCTTTTTGTTACCCGATAACCGGAAGATTGAAGAGCAACGGTTTTGCAGTGCCATCGAGGCGCTCGGTATGATCCAGACAGCGCGAACGGAAATTGCAATCGAAGTGGACTTGGCACAGGCGTCATTGAGCGATGCTGATTACGAGCATTTTCTGGATGCTGCCACCAAGTTTACTATCCAGATACAGAACTTAGTGGATGTGTTGAAAAAGAAGGGGCTGCGTATTTCCCTCATGGTCGTCGGATCTCAACTTCAGCTTGAAACAAGGACGAATGCTTCCGAATCGATGGCAACTAGCAGCGCTTCACTGAAATCACCGGTATTACCGATATCGCATCAGAGTTTCCATAAAGCCTTAAGGTATTAATCAGTCATCAGTTACAAGAGACGATGCTGGTCAGGGCTCATCCCATCTGCCGAGTGGACCCCCCTGTCGCGTGCTAGTATCTGTAAGGCCCTAAATCCGGATCTAGCTGGACACCTGTTCCGGAAAAACCTTCAACACTCAAGCAACGTCAACTTCGACAGCAACGCCCACCATTTGCTTTGCCCTCAGCGGAAAGTGCAACAGCTATGACGCCTTTTATTTTTTTAGAAGCACGACCACTTTATGTTCCAAAAATTGTAATTTTCCAAGCCCAAGGGGGAAAAGTAACATCACGGGTGGGAAATGAAATGCATGTGCACGCGGTGTGCACACAAAAGGAGTATAGGCGCAAATACATGTACGGGTTCTTTTTTGTTCAGCGCTCTTGTCTTGAGCTGCGCTAGTAGTCCGGATACGGATGCATAATATGGCACAAATTATCTATAGTAACTAAGAACCTAATAGTGTGGTTTAGTTGCAGTAGGGTTTTCGAGAAGGCCATTACGTAGACTGCTTTTGTATCTTTTCTTTTACGACGCCAAGTTCTAATGATGATACGTAGTATCTTGGTGCTTAATAGATGGGTATGCGAAATGACTCATATAGATCATGGGACACATTTTTTCAATATCGTAAATGCACGGCCAAAGTGCAACATGTATAGACGGAAAAAGCAATGTGAACTACAGATGGATGGCGTAGTGGGTTTTCTTGAGGATACCAAAATGCTTTTACGTAGCCCGTGTTAATCGAGACGAGAATTGTTTAAACATGAGGTAATTCTATCAAACGCTACCAACGCGTTTGGAAAATGCATAGGCGAAAAAAGCTAATCAAGACAAATGAAAATCCATTCAACATCAGCTCGGCGACAACTCACATTGCCAAGATTTCAGGAGGCTCTCAGATTCCAGTCGATCGGGATGATCGGGCCTATGAATCCTCCGTTCTATTCCAACTACATGTTCCAGCAGCTCGATGGCCTCTTTGACCTGTTTGTTGTCATAGTATGTTGTGGCGAGCTCCCACTCTGATGATAGTCGATCGGGATGATCGGATCTAAAGATCCTCTGTCCTATCTCAACCACATGTTCTAGCAGCTTGATGGCCTCCTTGACCTGTCTGTTGGCGCGGTATGCTCGTGCAAGCTCATGCTGCGATGTCAGTCGAACAGGATGATCAGATCTAAAGATCCTCTGTCCCATTTCAACCACATATTCTAGCAGCTCGATGGTCTCCTTGACCTGTCCGTTGGCATGGTATGCGCGTGCGAGCGCATGCTGCGACGCTGATAGACTAGGGTGGTCTTCTACGAGAATTTTTGCTTTTGTCCTAACAACGTGCTCTAGCAGCTCGATGGCCTCCTTGACCTGTCCGTTGGCCTCGTATGCTATTGCGAGTACGTGCTGCGACGCTGATAGACTAGGGTGGTCTTCTACGAGCATTTTTGCTTTTGTCCTAACAACGTGCTCTAGCAGCT
Organism: Bipolaris zeicola 26-R-13; assembly: GCF_000523435.1. Taxonomy (NCBI): domain Eukaryota; kingdom Fungi; phylum Ascomycota; class Dothideomycetes; order Pleosporales; family Pleosporaceae; genus Bipolaris; species Bipolaris zeicola. The sequence goes on from NW_006912150.1 coordinate 46,447, forward strand.
CGATGGCCTTCTTAGCCTGTCCGGTGGCCTCGTATGCCATTGCGAGTACGTGCTGCGACGCTAATAGACTGGGATGGTCTTCTGCGAGCAATTCTACTCGTATTCTGATAACGTGTTCTAACAGCTTTACTGCCTTCTTAGCCTGTCCGTTGGCCTCGTATGCTATAGCGAGCGAATGCTGTGAACGTAGCCGCTTCGGATTGCGCTTGTCGAGTGTCTTCCTCTGTTCACACGACTTCTTAAGCCATCTCACTGCTTCTTGGATCCTCCCGTCAGCCCGCAGACATTGTCCTACTAAGAGACACAGCTCTGACCTCTCTTTTACCACATAGCCTTGCTTGTCTTTGAGCAGCCGCAGCGCATGTGGCAAATACGCCCTTAATTTTTTCCAGTTCTCATAGTCGTTCGAGGGAAAAATGCGGACTAAATGTCTGATACCCTTCTCCACCACTTTTCTCGTGTCGCCGTACTGCCTAACCCAGATCCGAGTTGCTAGATGTACCAGTCGATGGATGTCATACTCGTCTTCATTCTCTCGTCTTGTTAGAAAAGAGTATGCACAGAGCGTGCCAATAGCGTCTGTCATCCGCACTCTGGACCGCACTCTCGGCAGAATAGACCGCGGTATCGCTTTCCACTCAATGCACGACATGAAAGACAGAAGTTTCACAGCTGCCTTATCGCGTGCGCGGATCTGACTAAATGACACCACCCATGTTGTAGCTACTGCGTTTTCCGTGCCTTTGTACTGGGTGTCATTACAAAACTCTCTGCTCATAAGCTTAACAAGGTCTAGCTCCGTATTGTGTAGTAGCCGCAAGTACTCTTGGATAGACATCCTGTTCCTGTTTAGGTAAGCAGCTGCCTGTGCAATCGCCAAAGGCAGGCACACTAGCTCATCCAACAAGTCTGCTGTGGCGGCACTGTCGCTAAGGAGCTCCTTGTTGATCAGCGATTTAGTCAAAAAGGTCGTTGCATCTTGTCGGTCCATGGCGCCAAGCTCTAGCACATGGCTGCCTGTCAGCTTCCCTACTACGTCTAGCGTTCGTGTGGTGAACAATATCACACCCTCTTCGTTCTGTGGCAAGTAGTCGACAACGCCCTTCGAGTGAGCACCACCGAAAACAATATCTGCATCGTCAGCGTTATCAACAATCAACAGCCACTTCCCTGCCCGCACCGTGCCCAGATGCCGCTTAAACTGCTCTTTCACATCGTCCTCGCCATCGGCTGCCTTGGGTACGCCGAGCAGTCGTACTACTTCAGCGCACGCCTGCTCAAACGTCTCCATGCTCAGCGCAGGCATCCAGAAAATGGACATCTCGGACCAGCGCTCTTTCACCATGTACGCGAACTGGAGCGCCACTTGTGTCTTACCCATCCCGCCGAGCCCAACAATCGACATCTGGTAGCACGCCTTGTCGACCATGAGTTTCTGCATCAATTCATTGAGCTCAGTCTTTCGCCCAACGAAGGACTTGTTGAGGAGGAACGGAATGGAGTAGATTGCTTTCTCTATCGCACTATTAGCCATGCTGCAATATAGGAAACAGAATGGCTACACTAACTCCGTGCGCTCTGAATTGCCTCCTCCGCTGTCCGAGTCTTCGCTACGGCAGCTGGCGGGATCACGGACAACACATACTTTGCATACGCCGCCGCAATTCCCGCAGCATACGGCTGCCACCTCTTATTCTTATGCGAGTCCGCATAATCGCAGATGCCACGAACGACGAGGCAGGGGAAGCTGTTCATTAGGCCCGCCGCCTCCATCTCGAAGCATAGCACCCCACCAAGCTCCGCGCTGACCCTGTCTCGCTCTGCCGCGTTCTTCATCACCTGGTTCCCCGACGCGATCGTCCCGTAGTGAGACATGACCTCCTCGTCGCGTGGCTTCCGAGTTTTATGGTGATCTTTCTTGCATCCTTCGCATGTCTGCTCACCCTCATGGTCGTATCTTGCGTCGAATAAAACGTCGGGCCCCGCCTGGCTTCGCTGGAACCTAGGGATGCGCTCCAGCTTGCTCATGTGCTCTAACATCCTGCTCTCACCTAGGAATTCATTTGCTCGCACCTTCGCAACCGCGCTGAGCAGTACCTGCGGTGGCGTGTTAAGCAATCCCGTCCGCTCGAACCCGCTCGCTGTCGCCTTGCCAGCATCGTACTGCACCACCCCGCCGAACGTCTTGTCAGGCTGGCTGACCACCACGTCCCCGAGCCGGATGTCTGCCGCCGGGCTGGGTACTCCTCCACCGATGCCGACCATCAGTCCGAATCGGATTCCCTTGAATGTAGCCTTCATTTGCGTCGCCACGACCGCCGCAGGGTTATTGCCAATGCGTCCTGCTGGTAGGCATACAATCACGACATTATGCCCAGCAATCGATCCTAGGTAGTATAGATTCTCATCGATGTCGTCGCTCTCGCGCTCATGGTCTTGGTGCTCTTCGTCCAGCATTTTCCGCGCCGCCGCCAGCTCGATCGGGAGCGCGCACACCCATCCTACAGTATATTCCTCGCGAGACAACCGAGGAAGCTGGGCCATTCAGAGTGATTATAGCAAGAAAAGGTGAGAGGAATCAGACGGTGAAGTATGAAGGGAGAGCGATGGTTGAGAAGGCCTGACACTGCCGTGCAGGCAGACGTTACCTGCTGCTCAGCCTCATGGTGACTCTATCAGGCTGAACGGGCTGAGGTGCAGTCGTTCAGCGCCATGGCTGCAAGCGCTGGGAATGGGGCGGGATCGACCCGGCCTGCAATTGGCCGCTCTGTTAGGTGTACATTGGGGGCTGGAACTGCCACCCTACCCTGAGTCACATGTATCGCCTCTACAAAGCGCCTTTCCGAGCGCCTTACACTTGTAATAACCAAATGCAGAAACTGAAAGCCAACACTAATTAGTCATCATTATACACGGCTCCTTTGTCACTATTCTATTCACTTGCAATATCTGAGACGCGAACACAGAAGAGATTTTACAGTTTACCTCCATCTTCGAACTACACTTATGCATCCTCCCCGCAAAGTCCACCTAGCAGTAATTGCCAAGTGACTTACCGCGGAGACACCCTGATCTAGAGCCTTTGAATCTCACCTTTCTCAGTACATACCAAACGTTGACTTTGCCAACTACTCACCATATTCTCCATTATCACACAGCGAGGCTTTGAAAAATTGCAGGTCGCTCGAAATATATGGGCGCTCTAGTAGAATATCGCAATGTATTGCATGCTCACCAAACAGTAGGGACATATGAACTCAATCAACAAGCTCTCCCAAAATGTCAATGGAGTGTTTACCTCTCACGTTCACGCTACAACCCCCCTTTCCCTTAACCTGAGGACAGAGATGAAAACCAACTACTCCGACTCATCTGGCAAGATGAATAGCGAAGATGATGATTTTGAACCCTCATGTTAGCCGTGCAAAAATGACAAAAGTTGGAAGACGAATATGAAACCAAAGCTGACGGAAACGAACAGGAAGATACGCTAGTAGATGTCCAAGCGTTGGCCATCGTAGCTGCGGAAGCATATCAGAAGAACACTTACCTAAGACCCCCGGGTATTACCCCGGGCCCCGGACTTTCAGATGGTACGAACCGAAGGGTCTACGCTAGTGATGTTATCGATTCATGTCAGCCTTCAATGAACGAGAGCACGAGTCATGTTTACATCTTACGATCTTACTTTCTCCAACTCCATGTGCAGTTTGCTTTCCTCTTGCGCTCCCACTGGTATGATGTTACTTTATGAGTAGATTTGATCTGAAGAAGCAACCCATTTTCATAGCATTCCCCGCCTGTCATGCAAATCTCATAACTCTAAAGCAAAAGTACAGAAGCAGCAGCCTCGTCATTCGAAAGTCGTGCAATATTCCCCGTCTTCCCCGCAACCCCGCTGCCGCAGTCGGGAAATCATCTTCCATCGTGAATTATTATCCGCAATGCACTCCAGGATACGATGATGAGACGTCAAAAACTCTACGGGTAGAAGGCCGTCATTGGCCAGTCTCAAATGTAATAGCTCGTAAAATAGGCATGGTTTGCCTTGTGTATACGAAAGGACTTGGTATATAAACATCGAAAGCCTTCCATCCTCATTCAGCAGACTCTTCCCACCAATCTGTCTCACTCATGACTGAGCAAGTCTGTTCTGAAGAAACTACGGCCCCAAACCCAAAGCGCCTCAAAATGTCTCCCTCCACCACCCGCAAACGCGCCATACGCATCGCAGGCTGCTCCGGCGGCTTCACCGACCGCTCAACCGCCATAACACGTATGGCCAGTGACCCCGACGTCGACGTAGTAATGGGTATCATAACCCGCTTAAAAAAAATCAATCTTCCAGCAAACTATAAACTAACGCGCTATACATAGGCGACTGGCTCTCCGAAATGACAATGACCCTGCACGGCAGCGGCAAAGTAAAAAACCAAAAATCATCCAAAACCAGCACGACAAATGGAACCCAGAGTCTTGAAGACCGCATGAAAACAGCAATGTACGCAGATACCTTTCTCCAATGCTTCGAGCCCGCCATACCCCATCTCGTCCGCAACAAAACCAAACTCGCCGTCAACGCGGGCGCGTCCGATACCCAGCTGCTCGCCGAAGTCGTCGTCGACATGCTTGCGAAACACGATGCGAGCCATTTGAAAGTCGCGTGGGTAGAAGGCGATGATGTGACGGAGCAGGTGCAGAATCTGATTAAAGACGGAGAGCAGTTTGAGAGTTTGATGCATGGGAAGAAGTTGGAGGAGTGGGGTATGGAACCTGTTTGTGCACAGGCGTATCTTGGGGGATTGTGTATTGCGGAGGCGTTGAGGGGGGGCGCGGATATTGTTATTGCGGGACGGGTGGCGGATGCTGCGCCGGTTGTTGGGGCTGCTGCGTAAGTTTTTCTTGTGCTCTCTTTTTTTTTCTTTGGCTTGATTTTATGTGTGGAGAAAAAGGGGGGGGGGGGGCGATGGGCTGACAGGTTTAATAGGTGGTGGCACGACTGGCGAAACGATCAATTCGATGAACTCGCCGGAGCACTAGTTGCAGGGCATTTAATCGAGTGCTCGAGCTACGTTTGCGGAGGATACTACTCCATGTTCAAAGATCTCATCAAGACCGGGAAACATGTCAATATGGGTTTCCCAATCGCGGAGGTCGACTACGACGGCACCTTCAACATTGCAAAGGAAAAAGACAGCGGCGGTAAACCCTCACCCTTAATTCTTTTTCCCTTTTCCCATAAACACATCTCAGTTAACTAACAAACGAAAAAAAAGGCTGCGTAACAATCGGAACATGCACCTCGCAACTCCTCTACGAAATCCAAGGCCCCCTCTATTACAACTGCGACGTCACCGCCGACCTAACCCACATCCGCATGCACCAAGTCTCCGAAGACGTCGTCCGCGTCACAGGCGTGAAAGGCCTCCCTCCGCCTCCCACTACGAAAATCGGCATTACGGCCCCCGCAGGCTGGCAGTGCGAATGGCACATGTACATGGCCGGTTTGGATATAGCCGAGAAATGTAAAGTAACTGAGGATCAAATCCGATATGGTATTTATTCCCTTCCCCCCTTCCACTACCTACTAGATATATGTATCCTGACAGATGACGAAACAAAAAAACAGCAATGGGCAAAAACACATCCCGCTTCACAACCCTCCGCTTCCACGCCATCGGGTCCTCGCTGCCGAACCCGCGCTCCCTCGACGCCAGCACAATCGACTTGCGCATCTTCGCCCAAACCCGGGACGCGGATCTCGTGCGCCCAGACATGCCCCAAGCATTTAACCGATGGTGTCTCGAAGTCTTCCTGCAATGCGCGCCCGGCCTCTCTCTCACAAACGACCTGCGGCAGGTGGTCCCGAAGCCGTATTATGAATATTGGGTCGCGTTGCTGCCGCAGACGCATTTAGCGTTGCGCGTTCATAGTTTGTATGACGAAAAAGAAGTCAAGGTGCTCGAGGCACCAAAGGTCACCAGGCAGTATCCTAAACACCAGGATTCGTACGAAACTTCCTCTCCAGTGCATCTTTCTGCCTTCGGTCCGACGGCTGAAGCGCCGCTGGGCGCTATAGTTGCCGGTCGTTCGGGGGATAAAGCTGCAGATTGCAATTGTGGGTTTTTTGTAAGGAACGAGGATGAGTGGGATTGGTTGCGCTCGTTTATGACGGTTGAGCGGGTGAAGGCGCTGTTGGGACCCGAAGAGTACAAGGGGGGTAGGATTGATCGGTTTGAGATTGAGGGGATTTGGGCGGTGCATTTTTTGTTGCATGAGCAGTTGGATCGGGGGTATAATGCTAGTTCTGAGATTGATACGTTGGGGAAGAATGCTATGGAGTATTTGCGGGCCAAGACGGTGGAGATTCCGGTGAAGTTTTTGGAGAGGGGGTGGATTTGATGAGGGGAGTTTACTGGAAAAAGGTAAGAATGGGGACATTGGTGTGATTGTTGGAGGTATCAATTGTAGCTTTACAGATAATCATGACTATTTTCAACTCAACACCCAGCACCACCGAAGAATATATAATGGAAGAGGAAGAAATGGGAGAATTGAAATCTTATCAATATAATCTAGGAGAATGAGCTAATACTAATCGATTCGTTAGTGACAAGAAAGGTCCAGCCTCTCAATCCATGATAGAACAATGTGAAAAGAAGAAAGAACCAGAAAACCACCCCAAAACCCTACCATGTCCATCGACACGTGCCATCCCATTGTTCAAACTACATCTCCGCATCATACCCAGGTCCTCCCTTAATCACTTTCCCTTTAACCCACACTGATGGCACCCTCAAACAGCCGTATTCGACGTCCCCGGCGTAACCACTGCATTCCCCACACCCTTGTCACCCCCATCAACAACCTCGACATCCCCCTTGTTTCCCCTCCACCTCCTAATCTCCACCATCATAGTTGCAAAACTCAAAAAGCTACCCTTACATCAGCCTTATACTCACTCACCCACAGCAACAGCACATTCAAACACGGGGATGCACTCACAAAGCAATCGCCTCAAACGCCATATGCGCCCTCTTGATCGGACAACTGACCCATTCCTCTTCCTCAGTCTGGATACACGGCTCGTGAGCGTATTCGACAGAAGAAAGTATGAAGGCTGTGAGCCACAAGCTTGACAGGATGAACATGGGGATGGTGAGATCGGGCGTCGAGGATTTGCGGAAGAGGTGGCAGAGGGCGAAGACGCAGACGACGATGTCGACGGAGGCCTGGTGGAAAGGTTAGCTTGCGAGGTAGAGGCTGAGGATGAAGATATCCTACCAGCATAGACAAAAACATCTCAAGTCCCGTATGCGTATATACATAGATGAGATATATGACAATACTCAGTACAACGATGCTGGATACGAGATGCAGACCATGCGTTAGCAGCTCTGCGATGAAGCGCTTAGAGCTCGCTTCTTCAACCTCTGCGGTAACTGGGCCTGCAGTGACTTGGTCTGCAGTGACTAGGACTGCGGAAGGCGTAGCTTGAGCTTGTTGTACTGACGGGATGACCATGATGGCGATGCTTTTGATAGCTTTTCAACGGTGATGAAACAAGAATATTGGTGTTTGGGGGGTTAAGAGGTTGCGGTGGTGTGGTGTGATGATGATGATGCAGATGTAGATGCTGGGGATTTGGAGAGATGGGAGAGAGAGAGAGTTGGGCTGGGTAGAAGTAGTGGGATTGGTGTAGAGATGCTCTTGCCTGGAAGCATGAATGCGTGAGGTAGGTGGCAGCAAAGGGAAGCTGCTGCTTCTTTGCTGTTGGGAAAAGTAGTTGCGAAGGTGGCATCTCACGACATTATTCACATGGGTAACATGGCTTCTGGAAACAGCATGGGAATGAATACGAGCAGTCATAATTGTACGATGTAGCTTCCATACACATACACAAGGCCAGTGTCTATTCAATTGCAGTACGGGTGGTGAAGTAGAGTAAAAGGTACCTTGCCTTGTTTTTCCTAGCTTGGCAACTGAGAACATGCTTCACCTGCCACAGGCAAATACATTCTCCGGAGTAAACCAAATTTGTGACTTGATCATTATGCCCTAGTGTCGACAAGCAGTCTACAGCCACACTAGTGAATTTACTCACACTTTGCCGAGAAAACTAAATCCAACGAGTATACTAATCAACAAATCAACATGACCCACAACTCATGACTACGAGAGCGAACATGTCAGAGACTAGTGGGTGGCAAGAGGGAATTACATGCCGAAATAATTCGGCAACACACGCTAGAAGAATAGACTAGAAGATGCACAACACTAGGTCCCGTAGAACACGAACTATCTGGGACCGGCTCACACGCATTACTAAAAAGCGAGACATGCGATTGCCATGGATGAAACCCCGGGATCTGCCGGACACTTAAAGGGTGGACACCTACTATTTCCGGGGCTAGAAATAGTCCGTCTTGGACACAAGGGGAAAAAGAAAAGAGAGAGGGTAATATATACACGTACCTCAGTGGCATGAGAGTAGGGCCGAGCATGGAGTGGTCGCCAAAGCGGACCTTTGCCAGACATGTTCAACCTGTCCATGGGACTCCCTAGTTCAAGAACGGGTTAGGTGATGATTATGGAAGAAGGGGTCCGAAGGCCTGTTCCATGACTAGTTTTGGACAAATGCCACAACTTCCAAGCCCGGATAGCACCATTGCCATGGCCTTGTTAGTAGCGCCGGTCGTTTGGAGGCGAAAGCGGGTCCTGACTAAGTGGTGGTAAGTTCTTTGTCATGTATGACAGAATGGCAGAAACGAGTGGTGTAGCGGGGTATTTGGTATCAGGTAAGTTGAGAAGATGTAGAGTTGCTGGGTTTGAAAGCATGGTTCCTGCAATCCCACAGCTGCAGAGGGCAGCCGGAGAGAGGAACTCTTCTGGCCCCAGCTTTGTCATCATTTAGGCGCGGGGGAGGGCAGGAGGAGAAGGAGGAGGAGGAGGAGGAGCAGCAAACTTACCAGGCGGCTACAAGACGAGTTTGTACGGTTGCGCGGTAGGAGCGGCCGGAAGTCTAATTGCTGCGACAAGCGGTGGGCGTTGATACGTCGTCGCAGTAGTCTAGCTACTTGGGATGGGGAGAGTAAGTATTTGGAAGGAGGCGATGATGCGCTGCGCGTGGACAAAGTTTATCCGACAGGGTGGTAAGGCAAGAGCGGCTGGACAGGCAGGGCAGTGGCACCGTGGGGTGGGCTTGTCGATGGCCGAACCTCTGGGCTGGTACGGGAGAGGTGAAGGGGTGGAGTCGAGGCCATGGCGAGTGGCAGCAAGCAGACATGGGCATTTTGTGTGTGCTGGCAAGTCACACCGGTGGTGTAGAAGGGTGGGAGCATGGAGTTGTTGTGATTCGAGGTGTTTAGGGGCACGGTTGTGGGCAAAAGCAACGAGAGGCGGAGGTGGAGGCCCAGCATGGGCAGAGTGGCGGTCAGAAGGTGTGGGCATGCCGTCTCCGTGGGGATGGTCTGCCGATGTCTCCCGGCCCAGTCGCCAACGCGTCGCCCACACAGAATACAAGGGCTCGACGATCGCTGGCTCGGTGTTGACTCTACAGGCCGGGCGGACGTCCGAAGAAGGCCCGGCTAATCGCTGGCGGGCTGCTGGCGGGGCAATCCACGCCCATGCCATGCGTGACCTCTCCATGTCACCCGTACTCTGCTAGCAGCAACTATGGCGGGCATGACGCATCATTGCAGCCCAGAGCGAATGCCACCGTCTGCCAACGCCGTTGCAACCAGAGACGGCGACGAGGGCTGTGTATGTGCGTGTGCGTGTGCGTGTGTGCGTGTGTGCGTGCGAGTGTGCGTATCCGTGTCTGTGTCTGCGTGTGCAGTTGCCAACCCAAAGAGGCGCGCGCGAAACACGCCGCGCATTCCTGCACGACCTTGTTTCTTTTTTAAACAGTCATCGTGTCTGTGTCTGCGTCTGTGTCTGTTCCTTCGTTCGCGCGGGAGGGGAGGCGCGGGCGACGGGAGAAGCCTCGTCCGACCCACAGCGCCGGATCGCCAAAACAACTTCACCACCCTCTGCCCTATACTACGCCCACCTAGTACATAACATATACTCTACAAACTCACTACTCTACAATACACCCACCCACAGCCCTTGGCCTCGATAAACTTGCTCCCCTTGGCATGCCTGTCCGTGCAAGAGTCAGTTCCCGTCTCGGAGATCTTGCTTGCATGTCAGTTCCATCGTGCAGCACTGCCTAGCAGACACCTGTTTGCCGTCATGCAGCTCGCTTGCACTCTCCATGCCATGGCATCGGTCCGCCATCCTGGCCTCTGCCCACCACGGCACCGCTGCCACACTTGAAACCCTACGCGCCCAACTTACCTCGAGCCCTCATGCCATGGCTGCCTTTTGGCTCCTGAAACATCCATCCACTCGGTAACGACGCGTGGCAGGCACATGCACACCACGCCTAGGTCCACCTCCGCGCTACCCTGGGTCCCAAATCCCCTCTGCCCCCCCATGCACACGCCAGCCTAGACACTGTCAAAATCACCCTAGAACAAACTTGACTCCGCTACACGGCCAGCTATTATCAATATATCCTTATATATCTGTCTTGTATGCTGCTTGATTCGTGTCCAAGGTCGGAAACATCCGTCATCCCCGTCGCCCGCTAACAAAAAAACATGACTATGCTCGTCAACGAGCTGAAGAACCATAAAAAAAAGGGCCCCAAACGTTGAAACCGGCGTCGGCCCAACATCCGCCTATACCGTCATGCCGAGCCACTTTGCCGCCAGGCATGCCAAACACACCCACGCTAGAAACCTTTCAGACTGCCGGCCCAAGCTCGACAAATACACTACTACGACATGAATTTTGGGTCATAAGCAAACCGAGGTATCATATTCTTAAACATGCCGTAACGCCAGACTCGGGTAGTCGCCGCAAACAAGGAAATGTAAAACAAAGAAGATACAGAGGAAAAAGGTGAACAAACTCCAGTTTTTCCCATGCGCATCATGCATCATGGGGCGGTAGATAGCAAAAAGACGTCATGCAGCCAAACTGCACAGTTCGTAACAAATGTGGCATGGTAAACTATGAGGGCGGAAAACTGCCCCCATGTTTACCGGCTCGCTCAAACGGCTTCATCGGCCCGGCCTTGAGCTTCCCTCGGCCAAAGGGAAGCGAAGAATGTTTTGCCGAATACACAACATCCAGAAAGCGCCAAAAGAAGAAAACAATAACGTCTAGGCGTAACGGGGCGTGGGTGCATCGAGGCGCTGCGTAGAACTTCCGGGGCTTTGGTTCCAGACTAGTCGATACTGCCTGGCGCGGGTTGTGTCGTGTCGCCGAAATGTGCAATTGTAGGCACACGCACACACACACACCGCTGGCCACACCATCCCCCGCCAAACGCACCGCTGCAAGCGTCGTGCCCGCTTCTATTGCTGAGGACGACGGGCAGTCCAAATGTGGCTGCAGAGCAAGCTATTAGCATCGGCCCAGTAACATCAAACAATTGGTACGACGGGAGCGGGCGTGCTACTTACATGTTGTTGTACGCATGGATTTTCCGGTTGCAGAGCTCCCTGCGCACGCCCTCGACGATTGGCCGTACGTGGGCATTGAGGTCCCAATGGTAGACTCTGGTCAGAGGTGCAAAGGTTAGCGCCTCCAGGCCCTCGGTCAAGCCCAGGTTGTACCACCTGCCAATATCCTTCTGGTGCGGGTCATTGGGCCATGTGTTGTAGGGCACGCGAATCACAGTCTCCTGGATATCAATGAAGCCGGCGGCCTGCAGGAGCTGCCGAGTGCGATGTTCGTATGCGATGGGACGGAAAGCTCGTTGCGTGGCATCGGCCAGCCAACCATACCACTTGCGGAGCATGCTGTCGGGAGGAAGTGTGTAATCGTCGCAGCGGGGCTCCATGTCGATTTCAATGTGCTCTATCCAGCCCGTGCCTGGTTTGAGGTGACTGGGCCGCTCGTCAGCATATGCGGAAAACGAAGGCGCAAGCAATGCGACAATGGTACATACGTGTATATTTTTTGGTACAGCTCTGGCCAACTCTCGACGCTGCCGCAAGCCATTCGTAGATGGATCAGATCCCACGAATCCTCGCCCAGCGTCCAGGGGCTCTCGTAATCGCGTGGTACACGGAACCGCAGATTCGGGGGGATTCTAGGCGGATTCGTCAGTGTCGGGTTCAGAAGCAGGCAGCTTGTTTGTGGTGGGACATACTTCTCGGGCTGGATGTTGACCAGATCTAATCCTAGGACCTGCAGCAGTCATGTCAGCTGTCTGGCAGCAATGCGTCGGATCTAGATTGGGCGCACCTCGGCGTTTAGGTACTTGCTGTTACCGTCGTGGTTAGCCTTGCGGGACGCAAATTGCAGGCTGCAGAACCCAGAACTTACTCGGCCATGTCAATTGCCCAGATGCCCGTCCCACAACCTACGTCGAGGATGCGGGGCTGCAGATGTGGCTCTGAGGGCACGGGAGCCTGATGCAGCTGGCCTCTCCGTGCTACGGCGAAAAACTGGTGGTAGATGTCCATGCGATCCTTTTCTGGCTGTGGTGTCGCGTCAGCGTCAAGCAAGCGGGCAAGGTGGGCGGCGGTGGTGGTGATGGTGGTGGGGTTTGTTTGGCGGGTGCTTACCTCGTCGCATGGATACATGTAGAGCCCTCTCCGGAAGCCATGATACCAACGGCCATTTTCCATGTAGTTGCTGTTCTGAGCGGGCACGGGCAATCTGTGGTGGGGGGAAAGCACAGGTTAGCCGTCTGGTAGGGTAGCTTGGCCCCCAGGCCAGTGCAGGGCGCATTGCCGCCGGGAAATTGGGGAGGGTTGCACGGAGCGGGGAGAAGGCGGTACACTCACCCATTCGATGTCATCGTGATCATTGGAGCGAACGGCGGTCGCTGAGCAGCCTCAGGGGCGAGGAGAGCTGGGGTTGGTGGGAGGACTGGCTAGAAGGGTGGTGGCTGCCGGTATATTGCTGCAGGAATTAGGGCGGTTTCTCGTTTGGTCGCCGTGTCCGCGCTGATCATGGGACAAGAGGCCACTTCTCGCTTCACGTGTCGCTGCCAACGGCGGGGTGGATGCTGCAGACGGGCAATCAGAGCAGAGATGAGGGGGAGCGCAATAAGTGGGAAGGTGGTGGAGTGGCAGGCGAGAAGGAGGGAGAGAGGAGGGCGGTGGATTCAGGCGGGCTAGATGGGTCGTGGGCGTGGATGTCGTCAAGGCGGTCGTGGTGTGTGATGATGTCGTCAAGGTCGTGTCGACGGGCAGGTTGGGAGGGTCAGAGGCCGGGATCTCAGGCTCAATCTCTAGGGCGAGAGCGAGGTGCGATGGGCGCTGTATTTAAAAGCGAAACGGGCGCTGACGCTGGGGCTGGTCGACCACACGCAGGCGTGCCGGCATGAATGCAAGAGGCAGTCCGAGGGCGGGTCCACCCATCTGCATCTTTGCAGCTCTGGGACCCATCCGCGCCGTAGGCCATTAACAGGCCAGCTATTAATTAGGTGGCCTGTCCATGGCACTACGACAGCACGCAGCCCGCTACACGCTCGGAGCTGGACCCAACAGAGGATAGCCTTTTCCGGCTACCACAGCGGCGGGATCTCGCGCTCGGAAGTGGACCCGTGCACTGACACTGTGGCCTGTGAGCCCTGTGAGCCCATCCCCGGCCGGGCGTGTATGTGTATGTGTGTATGTGTGTATGTGTGTATGTGTGTATGTGTGTATGTGTATGCTGGATGGATGGAGAGTTGTTGACGAGAGCACTATACTTGCCTGCCACCGCTGCTCCACCACCACCACCAAAACTACTACTTACTGCTGCTACCACGCCTAGTCCTCTCTCCCACATACTTACTTCCAAGTAGTATTCTACAGTAGCGGTGTCGCCGTCGTCAGATGCAGTCAATGGGCGCGCATGACACAGGTCCGTCCCATCCCTTGCTGCACTCTCGCTCCCCCCCTCAAGCACCGTGAGGGAGCCACGCGACGCGTCTCGTCGTCCACCACCACCACGCTGCTGCTGCTGCTGCTGCGACTACTACTACATTGCTCTGTTGCCCTGTTACCCGCCTCTCTCCGCCAGCCATGGGCCTCGACACACACACACCACCACCACCGCCAACCGGTCTGTCTGCACAGGCGGCGGCCCTTCTCCCAAGTATGCTGCCTTGCACGCCCAATGCAGCGGTAAGACTGCTGCGCGGAATCCCGTACCATGCTCCACTCCAGCGAATGGGGCGCCGCAAGATTCGCCGTCCCTTCTTGCATTTACCATGCGTGTGCTGCACGCCAGCTCCACGTCCTGTTGCTTCTGCGTGCTTGTCGTCTGCCCCTTTGGGCCCTTCCGAGTAACCATGGCACCATCTGGCGCGAATCATACTGCTGGCCCCGACCGGTGTTGCCGTCTGGGGCGCACCCCTCCCCCCTCCCCTCCCCTTATGCCCGCCCTGCACCCTCTGCTCCCGTATCCCCCATCACCACTCTGGTATACTACATACTCGGCACAAGTGACGCTTTTGCAACAAACCCCGACATGACTAGTAGCCCGGGTCATACGGCGCGGATGGATAATCTCCGCGGTCCCCAGCTGCTTCTCAATCACCATGTTGCTTACGCAAGATGCCACTTTTGCCTGGTCTAGTCCTCTGTATCCTGAGGCGCGCTATACGCAACTCTATGCCCTCTCTCCTTCAGGCGCGTTTTCCGGTCGTCGTCGTCGTCTATGCCCCGGCCGATAACTGTGCCACGCCCGCTAGCTCCCTCGACCCGGCCTCATTACGCACAAAGGTCCCTGGTCACCACTGCCTGCCCAAGGCACGCATTGCCATGCACGGCCACGACCGCTTCATGGATGCACTCTTCTGTTGCAGCGCCGCGCGCCGTTCCGCTGCCCGTGTCGTCATTCGGTACAGGAAGGGTTACACAAGGGGTGGGCTCTGCCGTTGGAGTCCCACCTTTTTGGTCAACAAGCAGCGTACAAGCTTTGCTCTGCGAGTACTACAACATCTCATGTTTGTTCGTGTCCATGTAGTACTAGTATGTATAATTCTACGGCTAGGCGGATAAGGCACCAAGATACACTCTTACTCTTACCAAGCTTATACACCCGGTGGGCCGTCGCGGGCGCGGTTAGCATGGGCGACCTGGCCTGCTTGTGTAAGGAGAAATGACGAGACCTCGCTAGCGACCGATGTCATGGGCACAGGCGCAGATCTCTGCCGCACGGTAGAGTAAGCAGCATCGCCTTTGCACCCAAACAGCAACATATCGACGTTCCTTTGTCGATGCACGCGAGCTGAGCATTCTGCTTGGCTGACAAATTTAGTACCAAAAGCCCCGTGTGTGGGATTGGCCAAGCTATGCTCATGCAATCGGCGACACGGGTCATAGTCGATGCGCCGATGGGTGGTGCTAGAGTCGACTGCGCTCCCAGAAGGGCGGTTCGCCTAGGATCATACATGTTACTGGCTCTTAGCTGCCGTCCCCCCTCAGCTGCGCCGCATGGAGAGATTTTCGACTGCGACGAACTGGATACTACGAGCAGCTAGACGGCGACCATGTGCCCAGTATCCAGTGCCATGGTCAAGCGCAGTTAAGGGTCAGCCAGTCTCTGCAGGGGGTGGTTTAGGGGGTAGCGGCCCACTCTCTCTCGACGTACATGTGCTGCTACGTCCAGCCGCCGTGGGAGCCAGCAGCAGTCGCAGTCGCAGCGTGGGTGCAGCATATTGTTAATTGTTTTTGTGCTTGTTGGTCAGCGGCGGCGATCCAGGTCCTACCGGGGGGCGGTAGCGAGGTGCGGCCGTCCCTGTCGATGGGACAAAAGGGAGCCGTTTCAGCTACCGACGTCCAGCAGCATTGTGCCAGACTGATGCAACGTTGCAAGGGACGGCTGCAAGATTGGAGAGGCAAGACTTCAGGCTGAGGTGGTGTCGGGCGACAAGAGTGCGGGGAGGGCGAGAGAGACTGACGAGTGCGAGCACGCAGGCACAGGCACGCAGGCACACAGACAGACACACAGACAGACACACACACACACACACACACACACACACACACACACACACACACACACACACATAGAGGCAGGGCAGTCCGCAAGCCGGGCAAGGCCAGATTGAAACACGGTCGTTGCTAGCCTGGTCGAACCGCTGTACCGGGTGCTCCACAAGGCTGGGAGGGCAAAGTGCGACTGGCGCGCCGCCGGCCGGCCCAAGTGCATGAACACCACCACTGCTGGCTCCAGAACTGCCCGTCCGCCCTTCTCGAAACAACAGACGGGCAGCAGTGGCTATGCCATCTGCCGTGCCAGCCAGCTGAACCCATGGTGCCTGTTTGACAGCCAACGCCGCCGCGGATGCCTGTCCCCATTGGCACCAGGCACGTGGGTCTCCGCTGCAAGGCGCTCTTTGCAGCCACAGCATTCGTCGACTGCACTCGAGAGTGCATGCGGGGCGCACACATCTGACACTCCTGAGACGGGAACGAGGGCATGATAGCCGAGGCCCTGTCCGCCTCCTGGGCCAGCTCCAGCTCCCAGTTTCAGCCTTTACAGTCGTGTTCCAGCTATATTGCCCGCCGTTAAGAGCGACGTGTGCGTTCGTCGCTGACCACGCCATGGCTCGGCTATCACCATCGACGAAACAAACACGCCCATGGAGAGAGCGTCTCTCCACCTCGCAAACACCTGCCCGAATGCGGTCCTTCTCTACGTCATGTCTAATTCTTGTCCACACACGGAACCATTCTCGGCCGCCGCCTACATGTCCACGCGCTTACTGCGGCTTGCCCCTTCGACGTTGCGGTCCGCTTGTCCAAAGTTTTCGCTGCAGCAACATATGCATCCCCCACAAGGTCGAGTCTGAGTAAGCAGATGCTGGCTTCATCAATTGTCGACTTCACGCCGCACCCAGCCAAAAAAAACACCACTGGCGCGTCATATAATACCAGGCGCCACACCAACCTTGCGCCCTACGGACACTCTCCGTTTTGAGACTGCAATTACCACGACGACTGCAAGCCAACACATGCATATGCTGCTCACGCTGCTGCATTACGGCACGGCTGTGTGGAGCATAACGCAGCCACCGAATTACACGTACATAGACGTGCAGTCGCCATGAACCCAGTACATGGCATTGTCTGTCTTGCGATATACCACGAATGGCTAGGTTTAGGTCCTGGGAGTCATGTCCAGCATTTGACAGAGCCACCAAATCTCCGAACAGGTGTGGCCTCAGGATGTGCAGGGATTGTTGCAAAGCGATCCACCCCGTGCCACGGTTACTTGCAACCGTACCTTCGCGGCTATGGCCAAGCCTGCCACCACGTAACAACTTGACAAAATCGGCCCTCTGCTACGGTACAAAAGTCGTTCGGCATGCGCTTGCACGACATGCGTGCTCCACTTGTGCAACTGCCCATGTACGCATGTGTGTACTGAGTAGTATATACTATGTATCCAAGTAGTAGTAGAACTGTGGGGGCACAAAGTACCAAACGCATTGACATGGACTTGGAGCTTTTCAGCTGTGTGCCCGTAAGGCAACCCACCAGCATCATTCTTCTGCCAAAGCAGATGAAAAAAACTACGCCATGTCACGCCTATCGCACAATCCACACAAGGCTAATGGGCTGATTTGTAAAGAGGATTATCTATCAAGCTCGGATTGGAGCAAGCAAACTCGCTACACACATACCAGATGAGTCGACTGCTATGACGTCCAGTCAAACTACTACGACGTCGTAAAGATGGATCCCCGCAGACGGCGAATCGGCACCTCTGACGGAGCGGCCATGTGTCATCAGGGGAACAAGCGCTTTTGGGTAGAGTTTATCTCGCGGCGCCGCCGATAGACCATTCAATGACTAGAATCCGCACATTTGACCCCGCTGGAGGCTGCCTGTCGTCAGCCTTGTACTTACTTACATTCAGACGGGTACGGGGTGGGCAGAATCCTGCACGATCGATGGGCCCTACTGCTGTATGAGCCACCGGTTGATCACTGTCAAGTTGATAAGATCGCGTCTGGTTCTCACCGCCTGCCCATCGGTTCTGAATTTACCCTCTTATGTGGCTTTGGTGTGGTAAGCCGCATGGTCCGTGTCGGTGGAAAGTCGCTCCTTGTGGGGTTTTTGCACGGAAGTCGTACCCTTGCTTGCGCGCCGGTCATGTGCTAAGATCGGTTGCAAAATCACATGCGACTAGGGACTGTGGTGTTTGTTAAGCGACAACCACTGTCAGTGACTAAGGTATCTTCTCCGTGCGCACTAGACAGCTGATTTTACTCTCTCTGTTTGCAAATCACATATTCACTACGCTTTTTGTTTTCGCCCCGAAATTATGATGTGCAACAAACTAAACATTAAGTCGTACACTACGGCTTCGAGAGAATAGCGCAACCCTTAAGAGCGCTTGGCATCCGCCGTGAACCTATAAACACGGTTCGCGCTACTCTGCCATCCTGTCACGGCCATCCCTTCGCAGCTATGACTGGCTGCAATCGCAGCAAAGCGTTTCCGGGTCATACCCGTCATGGACTCGCGAGGAATCCATGACAAGATGTCGCTGTCCTTGAAAGCAGGCACCGTGTCGGAACAAGACCATTTCCGGACGATCCGCCCTCATACCTGCATTTCGGTTTCCAGTTCTGGCTCGAGTCGTGGCCTTGGGTCCGAAGCTAATCTTATGCTGACCGACATGCATTTGATAGGACAATGCCACGGCTTCTAGGCCCATTGCCATCTCGCCCGGATCCACTTCAGGACGTACACAAGCAGTACAAGGACCGGGACTTCAATTAAAGGTCCGACGGTACTTGCCAGAGCTTGTCCACTGCCAGCGCCATACACGGCTACCACTACCGCAATAGCCAGTTCAAAGTTATTGCTTGCAGCAGTAAAACTTTGTGTACAGCTGACCTTGTACCCAAATCCCATCTTCCAGCAGAACCAAACTGTGCTTGTAAAGATGACTAGGAAGTAGACGAGTAGCGGTGCGCAAACACGAAGAACGTCGGTGATTTGCCGGACAACGTGCGCGCCCTGGCTTGCAAAGAGGACGATGATGGTGTAGATTAAGCCAATGAGGGAGAACGGTGCAATGTATCGGATGAAGCGCCGTTGGTATCGTTCTTCTCCAAGAAGGGTCCTTAAAGCCAGCCGAGTGACGACCGCTGCTCCAAGGGGTATCCCAAGGAATACCCCGACACTTTTCGCAACGCCTTGGTATGAAACGGCCGTCTTTTCTCCGTGGCTAACGACCTGGATGTAGAATACGGCGAAAGGCGCAAACAGGATAATTTGCAGTATCGAGTTGAAGGCGACAAGAACCGCGCAGTAGTCGCCATCGCCTTGTGCGAGATCGGTCCAGATGAGTACCATGGCAATGCATCTCGCGATGCCTACGAAGATTAGTCCTTCGCGCAGGTCCTGGCGGTCTGGCAGAAACGCCCAAGCGAGGCCGACCATGAAAAGCGGAGCGATGATCCAGTTCAAGACAAATGAGACTGCGATTTGGATCCAGAGTTCCTTAGAGTTGAAGAGCAGATGCAGCGTTTCGTATCGGACCTTGCAAAGGATTGGGTACATCATGACAAGCAGTCCAATTGCTGTGGGTACATCAGCATTAAATCGATCTGATTCGTTTTTCTTTTGTTGGTTACACATACCTATGGGTATACTCACACCCACGAACTCGCCTTTTTGCAACGCAGGTCCTACAGAGTCGACTGTATTCCCAAGCGCAATGCCGATGCCCATGGCAAGTACAATCCACACGACGAGGAACCGATCGAGAAATGACAGTCCCTTCAATGGCGGAAGGTCCTTCTGTTCGCCATCGTGTCCTGTCGACAAGAATAAATTTCGAGCTTGTAGGATCGACTAAGCTGCCATGCTTACCTGGGATTGCCTGCGCATCTCCAGCTTTTTCAACATCATCTCCATCTCTTATCCCCGCGCTCTTGCCATGCTGGTATGCGCTGTGCTCTGTTGTGTTCATGGTGGTTTGCGACGCTTGCATACACGGTAAATCGTTCGTGTGTTCGAAGTCTTTTAAGCATGGGTTCTAGAGAATAGTCAGCCAATCAGCGGTCGCCAGTGACATATTTGCTGCCAAGGAGCTAGTCGGTGGCACGTTGTAGTTGTAAGAGATGACATGCCGTAACGGAGAGATAGATTGCTTTTCTCGGGGTATTTCTTGGAGTATGTTTGGGTGTTGGGGTAGCTCAAGGTATGTTGCGCTTGATAAGGAAATAGAGGGTAAGGTGTTAAAGTTTCGAGTAGAAGCATTGGTGTAAACTGATCAATCGTTATCGCTGCACTTTTATTACAGATTAGAGATGTTCTGTACGGACTATTAACAATTGCTCGGGTCCTACTTCCTTTTGGAGCCATTGACTTTTTGAATACAGAAATGTATACATAGAACTGTGTGCCCAGCCCTCACAAAACCATGCCATCCTCATCTCCTTTGCCACACTCAAGACTATGATACTATAACACCACTACTACCTTCGCACTCATCTTTCAACGCCCAAAAATAATGGAAATCATCTATAAAATTCATGAATCTCATCTGTGTCACATGCCGACCAACAAAAACCCGTATACCGACCCAATCTGCACACGATCCAGCCTTGTATCTAGTATTACCATCCTTTAACCTTGCACCTTCGCCTCCATCCCATCTTCGTCTACATTCTCCAATTCATCGAAAAGAACACAAAGGCTTTTTTTTTAAACAAAAAGACTTGTCCTTGCCACAAACGATACAAATACCTCGATAATTACCCCCCCTTTACTTACTCCCGAGGAATCAAAGAAAAGAACCAAGTGACATGATGCCACTAAACGATTCGAATCATACATTTCGCATAGTAGAATTCAAAACGTCGTTTACAAAAAATTCCCATCTAACATTGAATATAAAAAGATTTCCCATTCACCTCACTCAACTCTAACTACCTAAAAAGTTCGAGAACACCCCCCCCCTCTCTCTCTCTCACACACACTTCTCTACCTCTACCTTCCTGCCTTATTCTCACCCGGGTATATCTCTCTCTCCCTTTCATTCTCACACCCAAGTCCCCAAACTATCTAAACATGCACCCTCCTCTCCCTAATAACCCCAGCCAACCACTCCAAACTCGCCCTTCTCTTCTTCTGCACCTCCATCGAATCCCTGCGCTCACCCTGCTGCTGCTGCTGCTGCGGTTGTTGTTGATGCCACGCCGCGATCCCCCCCTCACGACACAACGGCGTACCATCTTGCTGCTCGCCATGTTGCAAGCGCGCCAGTTCTTCTTCTTCTTCCGCGAGCCGGATTATGTGTGGTTCTTTTTCTTTGTGCTCCTCGTGGTATGTGGGGGATGAGCAGGGCGCTGAGCTTGTGCATTGCGTGTGTGAGACGGGTGCAAGGAGGTGGGAGAAGAAGGATGTGAAGGTATGGTGGTCCATGTGGATGGTGTGTTGATGGTGGTGGTGAGGTTTTTGTTGGGTGGGGGGTTGGTAGTCGTAGTCGTAGTCGTTGTAGTAGTGGTGGGGTGGTGGGAGAGCGAGGATGGTGCTGTAGAGGGATGTTGAAGGTATGATTGGGAAGAACGACATGTGTGTGTTGTTGTATGTTGTTGTGGTGGTGGAACCTGGTTTTGTTGGATGGTTCGTATATTTGTTTTTGGCGTTGTAAGTCCGGTTTAGTCGCGGCGCTTCGCAAGTAATGGTAAAAGTATATATGACTTTTAAGTAATTAATGTCTTTGATACAAATGGTGGGTTTGTAGATGGAGATAGTAATAAACTTCCTGTATTGCCCAAGGGGGGCTTCATATATAAACCACCCCCTCTTCTCCACACGCAGCAACATCACGACAGCACAATGGTGTGATACCTACCTCCCACCCCACATTCCCAGAAACATTCAGCTACACACGTGTACCTAGATTAAATGATGCGCCGCACACACAAATCCAGAAGCCGCACCTGAATCTAGACACGTGGTGGCGCGACCGGATACTTCCGAGAACCACACACCCCATCACGCCACATATCTCTCCACCCGCGCTACCCCCCGTGCCACACCGGGCCCTCCCGACGCAGCTTACTGCGCAGGGTACGTGGAAGACGGAAGGCGGAAAAGGCGAATTCCAGGGATGGCAGCGTCAAAAAAAGTATCTGGAGATACATTTCTGATTTTATCGCGTGCTACTGCTAGCTACGAACTATCGAGATGCAAGGACACCACAACCGACTAAGCTATCGATCTCACCACTTTGCCTCCATACTCTACCTCTTCCTCCTCTTTCCCCTACTACCACTACTACTACTACATATAAATTCCACCTCTCCAACACACCCCTCCACATCCTCCCTCAGCATTTACCAACCCCAAACCACTCCCACTTCCGAAAAAAAAATCATCCAACAACAATATCAATTCAAACCCATATGCTATACGACCCCTACTACTCCTACCTCTCCCTCTCAGCAACCACAATGTCAACCCCGCTCGTAACCCCCACCCTCCTCACCGCCGAGGACGCAGCATTCGAGCTGGAAAAAGCATCCATAACATCGTATGAGCAAGGATGGGATAGATGGGATGGACCTGTTTGGCCGGTTGGATATGTACAGTGCAGTATGCGTAAGTTACCTCCTCTGTATAATTGGTGGGTTGGAGAAGGGAAAAGGAAAGGCTGACGAAAAAGAATAGAAATAGATGGGTATGTGAGACCCAGGGTTGCGATGGAGGGGGTGGATGATGTGAAGGCTTAGAGGAAGAGAGTGAATATGGTGTTTAAGGACTAGGCGTTTGGTGGTTTTTTTCGTGATTTTGGGGGAAAACAAAAAAAGTTGAGATAATAGTAATGATGCTTGGGTAATGAGTTGAAAGTAATGGTAGTATGAATGGAAAGCAAATAAAACTTACTTTTCACTGCACTTATCTCATCGCTACCAGCAAACTGTGGTGCAGCAACTCACACCACGCGAAAAGAACCCCCAACAAAAACAGGCGTATGATCGTATATTTCTGTTGAAAGCTACCCTGCTCTACAGCCCGTTCAAAAGGAAAAAAGCCATCCTTCCCAATAAAAACGCCATGAGCGTCATCGCCAAAGCGTGCGCTTTTTGAATTCCCCAGTAACCCTTATCAACGCCATAATCATTACATGTGAAGCAGCATCTGTGCATTTCATCCATGACAAGAGAGAGAGAATGTTGAAAAAGATATCGCCGACAAAGTCGGGATCCGTTGCCCAAAAACAAAGGTCAGGACCACACACCCCCAAATTAGCTATTTGTCCCCCACTTCCCATGTTTTGGTTCGGAACTCGCGGGAGAGAGAAAGAGGAAAATCTAGGTTACGATTTTGAGATTGGAGGGGAATCTTCAAAAAAAAACACCATTAATCCCATGCTGATTTACAAAAATGTCGGTTTCTCAGAACTTGTTTGAGTGAGGTTGGGGGAGGGAAAATAAACGGAGGGTCTTCTTCTAAACCCCTTGTTTGATCTTCAGGTCCATGACGTACTGCATCAAACTGCAGTCGTCGCATTTGACAAGGGCTTGTAGAGCCTTTACTCTTGTGCGGAGAAGTTGGTTCTCATCAGCGAGGCTCTTCTTCTCTCTCTCCATTTGCTTGATGTAGGCGGTTGCTGAGGCCAGGATGACGGCTTTGCTGGGCTTCGAAGGGGCGGGCAGGTCTTCAATGTCGGCGCTGTCGCACGCCCGGGGGTTCTGTTGTAGTGAAGGTACAACTCTCTTCAAAGAATCAAGCTGGGTGTTGAGTGATTCGCGGTATTTGCGCTCAACCTGGTTGTGTGGTAGTCGCCGACGAGACTTTGGTTTTCCGTCGTCGGCTTGAGGTGACTCCTTGGTGGAGTTATCCTCTGTAGTCTCGCTCTTGGTCCTGTGACGATCTTCAGTCGGTGATGAAGTCGTCTCCTTGCTCTCGAATTGTCGAGTAGAGAAGCCATTAGCGGATGCATCACTCTCGGATCGCTTCTTGGGCCTAGGCTGAATCTCTACTATGCCATCTTCGGCCATAACTTCTTGAGGCTCAGCAAGCAAATCATTGATGCTTGGTAGGTTGTCTTGGTCTGCGAATAAGAAGGGCGCACATCCGCCGCCACATGTTGATGGGTTGGGTGGTGGTCCATCTTGGTCATGATTGGGACACAGGGGTGAGGTCCAGCAGGCAGAAAGGATATCTGGCTTGTTCTTGGTTCGCTTCGAAGTAGTGTTTGTCGATGTCGAAGGTTGATTTCTTTCCACGGCAGGCTTTTGGGCAACTGATAGGCCCTTGGGACCATCTGGAAAGGTGAGGTCTTCAACGAAGCCCGAGTCGATGTTGTTGGGGAACATGGACTCGTATGCGGGGTTAGGAAACGTGTTGGCACGTTGGAGTGCCAGCCTTTGGGCGGGAGACATGTGAGCTGATTGGTCTAGCCCGTTCGCCAGCGACACGGGTACCTGTGCTGCGGGGTTATTACCACTTGTCGTGGGCTCAGGAGATGACTCCGTTGTCGACTTGCCCCCAGCAGTGTTGCCAAAGGGCTTGAGGACGTCGAGATCGCCGAGAAAGTAGTCGTTGGACAGGAAAAGCGAGTCGTCAAAGTAGGGATCGGCTGATGAAGCACCGATGAGAGAGTCAAAGTTGTTGAGGTCCTCAGGTGAAGAGCCTGACGTGTCGGTGGTGGTAGACTTTGGCATTTGAGAGGCGCGAGGGGCAGCGGTCGGTGGTAAAGGATCGGACCATTGGTTGTTCGGCAGGTTGAAACCGTCAGTATTGAGGAATGCGTCCCAATTGAGAGCCATGGTGATTGTCGGTGGGTGGGTTGTGGCACGGAAGAGCTCACGCGTTGATCAGGAGATACAATGGCTCGAGGGTGCTATGGCCAAGCCGCCAGATGAGACTAGCCAACGACGTGCAGGGTCAGGACCGGGTGGGGGACGAGGATATAAGCGCGGCCACTCCCTTTGGTTTTTGGTCGAGGCCTAGGAAAAGACAGAAACAAACAGCAGGCCTCTTTTGGGGAGATGGGTGGAAGAGGGAGAAGGGCAGATGGGCTTGAGCAGTGTGAAGAAGCGAAGCCCGAGATTGAGCCCGAGGAGGGGAGCAGGTGTCCAGGATGGTGAGTAGTAAGACCAAACACAGAGACTTGGCAGTGGTTGCAGGTGGTTTGCAGGCCCGTAGTAGAGGTTCTAGGTGGTGCGACCAGGGGGGAAGCCGGGCTGGGGAATCGGGAGTTGCAGGGCGTGGACGTGTGTCGGTGGACGAGAAGGGAAGACGAAAAGGGCGACGGGGTCAGAAGGCTCAAACGGGCGTCTCAGCAGCAGAGGGGTGCAGAACAGTGCGGTGCAGCTGAGCTGGGAGGGACTGGCCGGGTCTGGATGGATGGCGGTTGAGGATGATCAGACCACCAGAAATGTGGCGTGACATTTGGCTGAGCCCCGCCCACTGCCCAATGCGTCTTGTCTGGTACGCCCTCTGTGCCTCCTCGCCTCGAGCCAAGACCACCGCGGCCTCTCTCGCAGCATTCTCGGCTTTCTCGCTTTATCCTACTCAAGTCTGTATACCATGTCCTGTATACGTACACACTTGGCATTGGACCGTGCAAGGTCTAGAGTGGTAAAAGGCCATGTCCACTACTACCAGCGGCAGCGGGAGCCGTTGATGTGCCGGATACACTAATCCACCTACGCTACCCAGCCCGGCTTGGTACCCAGTACACATGTAGACTACTAGCAAGCACCACTACTCGTTGGTCACTTGTCCTCTCATCTACCATGTCGTCCATATGTGTAGTGTACATAACACTTGTCGACTGCGGTCATGAATACGCTGTCATGGACACCATTGCCTCATTGGCGCTGAACATTTGCCTCGGTCCTGGCAGCCCTTTTGGCTTGACCCACTTGCTCGCCACCCGTTGATCAGGACAGAATTTACCTGCCCCGTTAGAGATCTCCCGTCTATCCCGAGCGACTAAAGCGACCTGCGTGGTGCCCCATGTCTTTTTTTAGTCTCGTCCATTTGCGGCTACATGGTTATTATATATGTATGCGACTTCACATTGACACTCTAGCACCCAGCATCAAGTTGCCTTTATGTCGCCTTTTCTCAGACCATGAGAATCACCGGAATCGTCGGCTCGCCTACTTCTCTTGCTTTCTTCTTCGGTAACCGAGCCCCGGGGATTATCGGACCATGGCACAACGGACAATATTCATTGTACTTTGTATACCATTCGTCCAGGCAGTGTGAGTGAAACGCATGTGCGCATTCGAGCCCTCGAACCTGGGAATCGTCGGCGAAATCGTCGAGACAAATAGCACTGCCGCAAAAAATAAGCTCATGATGCGCTGTTGTCGCCAGCAAATAACAATCTCACCATAATGCATCTGACATTTGAGGCGCCCCAGACCCTTTTTCCTTTTGGCCGGCGACCCACTTAGAAAAATACTGCGCCTTGACTCGACTTTCCAACTCTTCTTTCCGCGTCTGCCAACCGTTCTCGCGCACGCGCCGTTCTTCGCGGGCCAGTCGTGGGAGGAGAAAACCTCTGCGTCGATTGCTGCTTGTTAGCTCAGACGTGTAACTTTGACATGCAGCGCGCGGACGAGAGACTGACACAATGATAAGGACAATCAACAGAATAATCAGAACCGAAGGCACAATGATGGCGATAACAAGCGTGCCGCCTCTTGGACCCGACGGCTCCTTCGTCTCTGTGCTATTGCTCGACATAACGACGCGCTATCCAGGATTTTTACACACGCTTTTAAGAAGAAAAAAGAAGCAATACCAGTTGATCCGGAACACAACTTGTACGGGCACTGGTTCGAGTATGCAGCTGGATGTCCGACCTTGACCGTTCGGGCCTCATGCATATCATCCGTCTCGCACTTGTCGACCGGGAAGTACGTATGCTGTGTCCCCTTCTATCAGCGTCTTGTATGGCTAGAGTACCTCTGGCGCAGCAAATTCGGCAACCGTATTCATAACCCAGCGCGCAACCCTGACAAAGGCGATGCGTGACGAGGGAGGAGAGGATGAGAGAGAGAGAGAGAGAGAGAGAAAGTACTGCCTCAGCGACCACCTCATCTGACAACAAAAAACCAAGTCTAATCTCTGCACGCCGATACTGACAACACGGGTTGGCCGGAACTTGCCTTGTAATTTAGTGCCTCACCCAAGGCGCTCGTTTCCCAGTCAGGGGCGCAGCTCTGTCAAGATTGGCCAACCAGAGTTTATCACTTTGTTCTTGTGATGCGGGGTTGAGAGCTGGAAAGGGCCGACAGCCTTTCGTGGCTGTGACGCGCCAGCTTTTGCTTGCATGTTGCACAACTGACTGCACAAAAAGACAAGACCTGGTTACCCACTAACCGACTCCGTCATACATATGTACATGAGAAATGTGCTGTGATGCGGTCTAGTTTAGACAAAAAGATGATCGGAACCGAAGAGGGCACAGCGGATGCATTAGTTGACAGCTGAGAGGTAAGTACTATGGCGTGCGTCATCACGCGACACCCCCTTGTATCCCTGACCCGCTGCTTCACGATAACAGAGGTTCCATTGCGCAATGACGCATCGTCCTGGGTATCCTGGCTTTTGTGTTCGCGTACCTACTTGCACAAGCGCAACTATTCCTGGACTACTGACGGGCTGGAGATCTCGTATTTGCGTGTAGAAAAACAGCAAAGCATCCATCATGAAACCTCATACCTGCCATTACTAGCTCCTTGACGCCATTCTTATCGCTTCTTCTCTTCGTACATTCACATGTAATCTCCAGTGACCCTTCTCTGCCGCGACACGTCTCTTACTATTTGTCCATGCTCGCCTTTTCTCCTACAAAGAAACGTGCCGCAAAGACGACGTAGTCTTCCTGAAATGTCCCACATCTTTCACTCCGGACTTGCCTGAAAACACCTTGCTCATCTCCCTCGTCCTTGTTCTCTGCATATGCAATGACACAGTTCTGATTTAGCGAGGGATTGCCGTCTGGTTTCAAGGAAGTACGATTGCGTGACCTCTTGGTAGAGACATCATCGGAGGCTTTACGCTTCTTGGCGTTTGAAGACGGAGCTGCTTTGACCGCCGAACTCAAGATATGTGGAAACAATGTAGGGTGAGAACGGTCGGGACTTGGTAGAATTACGTGCTCGTTTAAGCCATCCGCCGGTCGAACAGGCACTGAGGTAATTGGGTTAGTCTGTTCAGACTGAAGTTTGTATTCCATAGACTCTAAACCAATATTAGGGGTGGTATGCAGGCTAGAGAGAGGAGATGCTTCGCGCAACATCTCTTCTGGTCTCCCAAACAAAGGTGAGTTCGTTTCGGGACTTTGAACCGCAAACAAGCTACTGCCTGGTGAAGCGCGACGATCATAATTGTTCTTTGTGGAAAGCCCAGAGTCCTTCTCTGATTGAGCAAAGAGACGAGCGTCGTTCAGCTGCAATGTGTCAGGCTTACGGCAAAGATCAGCTGACTCGTTCTCTCCCACAATCACCTCATCCTGAGACTGGTATATATGGGGGGTTTCTTTGAGAGACACATCCATGCTAGAATTCTCGGATGATGTGGGCGCTGACGTATTCATGTGGACTGCAATTTTCTCTGGTTGGCTGATGCTGGCAGATGTGTCCCTGGATTTTGATGATTCAAGGCATTCATTCATGCTCGTTGAATGGCCGGTTTGAGGCTCGGGACATACTGGCCTTCTTGATCCTACTGTGATGCGCTTTGGTGGGTCCCACTTGTGGTCAACTGAGACGGTCTTATTCTGTCCTAGAATCACCAACCTCGTAAGCAGAACATCGCGGCCATCTTTCTTCACCATCGCCGAAAGAGTGTCCTTCCGTGGGTAGATGCTTCGTTTTGGCTTCGTGGGTACAGAATACAGCCCTATGGGTGGCGCTGGCCACTCCAGGTAGTTGTTCGATGGAGGAAGTGGCACGTATGGTAATTCAATAGCTCCTTGCTCACGAAGGTCGGGAACTTGTTGCGTCCAGAATGGAGCAGGAATCATGTTTTGAGGTGTTCTTGAACCTTCATGATCGTCTTCTGTGAGGTTCCCGTGTAAAAGCGGAGATGTGCCATCATTGAAGCCCTGAGAAGGCTGATTCGGTAAGAGATACGGTGGCGCAGATGCACTAGGTCTAAATCGATCAGACACGATGCTGAAATCTTGCATAGGACCCATCAAGAGGGGCTGATTTGGGCCGGGAAAACTGAAGGGCGAATGTTGGAGCGGACCAAAACACGGTGCAGTATCTGGTTGACATGATTGATTGCTTAGGTCGCTCGATATACTCTGTCCTCGGATGTGCTGCAAGTTGTCTGGAATTCTGCTCCATGGAGCGAACTCAGGAACAGTTGGTATGCCAGGCCTGTCTGCGCTCAACGACTTTTCCAGTGTTGACAAGCTATATCCTTGGTGGTATTCGCCTTCTGTATTCGCGTCGAAACTATCATAACCAGGCTGGATGCTGTTGAGCTCATCGTTGCTTCCAGTTTGTCGAGTCCCAGCTGTTTGTATGTCTGGGGCAGCACCATCACTTTGTCTCACGAGCGGAAAGTTCTCGTCGAACATCCTTTTCGGCGCCGTTAGGTAGCCTACACCACTTGTGAGTTTCTTACCCTCCCCGGCCGTGACGACAACGTCGATTGTGCCGAAAACTTTCCCCCTTGGCTTCTGCATATTCCGGACTTCATCTGGCATCTGCATAGCTGCAAGAGCCTCTAGAAATGTGGCGGTTGCAGGGATTTCTCCGTGTTCGTTGGCACCCCTCTCATGTGCTTCATTTTTGAAGGCGCGGCAAATATCCTGCCATCGCTGTGCTACTGAGATGGGCTCACAGTGCGTTCCAAGGCTCTCTCCTGGCTTCATCCCAGGTGGGAGGATCACCCATGGACGCTCAGCGGCGAAATCGACCCTAGCTCCAGCAAAAATCTGATGGTGTCTTTTGACGCCAGTCCTGACGTCGTGCGTAGCCATAAGCCAGCAACTATTCAGCTGCCCGTTGAAGAAGACTTCGATCTTGAGTGAAGTTTTGCGACCGTTGAGACCGGTTATGTACGTTCTGTCTGAAAGATTGACATGAAGAACAAGTGCTTTGGGTTCTTGAGAGGACGGAACGCCTACGAGGTAAAGATTAGCTTTGGCATTGTTATGAGGTGGAGTCAAGTACCCGTAGTCGCCCTTGTTGTCTCTGCGCATCCCTCTTCAAAAGCGTCCCAGCCAGCTTGTACCTGCAGAAAAGGTGCGTCTCCCAGCCAGTTTAAACGGTGTTGTTGTTCGTCACCCGGGAAAGGTACGGACACCTCATTGAGCAGCCTACTATTCTGCAACTGTTTCTCGGCCGCTTCTGACTGCTGCCTGGCATCCTCTCCCCTTCGTAGTATAATCTGTTCAGAAATGGTGTCGGCAAGTGGCATGATACCCAAGCGTGCCGACACGCCGCGTGCCAGGTATGTAGGCATGTTTGTGGGGCGGCGATAGAATATTTTGCGTATCAGAGTATGGCGCAGTAGACAGCATGGATAATAGTGTTAGGCAAAGGAAAGATTTCTCACAACCGGAATTGTGCACGCGTATACCATCTGGGATGTGTCGGGCGTGGTTGAGCGTGGTCGGGCTTTGTCGCATGGCTTGTATCGTGGACTTCCAGATCAGGTAGGCACCCTCAAACGCTCCTTCCCTGTCATTCACCGCCGGCCGCCTTGTCTCGCCAACTTTGAATGTACTTTTCCAGCCCAACACAAACATTTTCCAGTCACAGCCGTATTCAGAGGCCACTGCTCCTGCATCGTCGAATCTTCATCACGACAAGACTTTTGGCTACCTACAAGAATAAGAAAAAAAAGAGTGGAGTGAGAGAATGTCTGGAAGTACGTGGAATCAAGATAACATGCGGGATGAAAACATGAGAAGAAGAGATTGGACAAGGAACAACTGAGTAGAATGGCAAATATCTCCAAACGGCCCATCTCCAGCAATTACTCCCGCACTGGCATGCCTCAGGCTCAGAAGACGAAGAAATAATCAACGTGCCATATATCAGCTTAGTCAAAATCAATGTCAGACTCTACGAAGCCACCGCCGCTTCTTTGCTGCTCTGCTCCTTTGCTAGCCCAGTCGTCTGTGATGATACCAATTGGGGGGCCACCGAGGACGTCGCCCAACTCGCCTATTGTCTTTTCATAGATAGTGGCTATGCCACGCTCCTCCCACTCATCATCCTCTTCTTCGTCGTCAGTATTATTTTCAAAGCCTTCAAAGGTGACCGTTCCATCGTGGCCCCGCGGCTCGGCCTCTCGCTCGTTGTCTGTATCCATCGCCTCGCCCACGTCTTGATCGTCCCCAACGACACTTTCTCCACTCATAACACGGACGACAGTCAGGCGGGTGCGATCTACAATGCCCTTCAAGCGGACCTTATCCGTGGTTGTGACTGTTCGGCCATTTTCAAAACCAGGCAACAGCTCGCCTGTAGCAAGGTCGTGGCCAGTCAGTAGTGAGGAGAAGGCATAGTCAAGTTTTGAGACGAGGCCAAAGGTGGCCCGGGTGGAGCGCGTTGATGAAGTGAACAGAGGAAGGAATTCAGCGGTTAGAACGGCAATGTTGAGCAAATAGGGAATCTGGAGGTTCGCTGCATGTGGCGCACATCAGTACCTGTTACACCGACCGCGCCATGTTGCTGCTTACGAGATGCCGACACCCACACGACGTCTACCAAGCCATCGAGGTCGCGTGCCACCTCCCAGAATGCGCTATATCCTTGCTCTTCGCCAGGCTCAGGCTTGAGCTTGCGGTTGGTCATGCGATTATCCACGCGCTTCTGAATGCTGTTGATACCATGATCCAGGTATCTGATCAAATCCGATTCTCTGGGGCCACCAGGCTTGAGGGGGTGCTTCCGCGGCTGCGGCAGGGGCGAGGGGTGCTGTGAGGGCGCTGCAGAAGAGGCGGGCGGGGTAGGCAGGTTCTCTGCGAATGGAGCGCTGGCAGGACTTCTGGCTGTAGCCATTCTGCTTTGCTTTGCTTTGTTTGAGAGGCCGACGTTGAGCCCTGAGTGTGCCGTCAAGAGCGAAGGTATGGCAGCTTGGTGAGTAAGCGGCGGGCCCGAATCGTCATTCTACTCGCACAATCGAGACATGTGCCTGTCAGTGTGTGTACATATGCAACACGCTTCCCGTCAGGTACGCGTTGATGATGGTAGATTGCGCTCGCAGGATTTGGCATGACGTCGGCTGCACCTCACCCTCCTTTGGCACTAATTACCCATAGTAGCAGGGCCACCGCTTCGGAATTGGCTTTGCTTGACCATAAAATGTCGTGCTGAACCAGACCCAAGAAATAAAAGGCGCCCATAATAACCCCCAGCCCACGTGTCAAGCATGGACAGTGTACACAGCACACGTACGAACTGACCGCCGGAAAACACGAGACGTGAGCGGTGGATGGGTGATGAGTCGGTTCGGAATAGCCAAAGTAGAGTATTCCGAAGGAGCTGAGTGGTTACAGGCAGAGCACGCTGTGCTGATTAATGGGCCCGCGCCCTTGTACATTTCGTGCCCACACGCCCTACGCTTGAGTAGCAGCCCTCCATGTGGGCATCGGCCTGCATGCCTGGCCAGCCCTCACCGCGACAGAGATTTTGTTCGGGCAAACCAGCTTCGGGCGCCTCCGATTGTTGAGTGCGCGTTGAAACGTGCTCTAATTGCCTTTTACCATTTAACGGCTTAACGTCGAAAATTTGCAACGACCCAGCGTCACTGCGTATCCACTCGCCGTGGTCCGCAACAGCAAAATTCACAGACATGTCGCCCAGACCCTTCTCCAGCGCGGCGCACTTAGCACGCTTCTGTCCATGGGCGTGTGGAAAACTGCCAAACCTGCGGGCCCCCTTTGGGCATAGCGTGCAGCGCCATCGGAATAGTAGAGGCTGTCGGGGTTGGTGATGGGTGACTCCCCCGCGTATCCCATGGCAGAGCACGTCAGTCTACCCAGCACATGCATGCGCCCTTCTGGGGGTGAGTCAAGCCAAGCTGCATTTGCACAAACTGTATAAGACCGTCTTGAGCCCAGTCCCCTGGCCAAGCCCCAGACTATTGCTACGTCCTTATCTTCACATGCCACCCCAAAGTCTAATTCCTGCCTGAAATCATTGTCTATCTGCACTACCCCAGTTTCCACCTTCTCCGCGTCAGCCTGCGACCCGTCTCTGGGGGGGCTTTCTTTGTTACTTTGACACTGGCTTTTTGATACCTTGGCTGGCGCGCTTCGAGGCGTGTGCGATACCTTCAACATGCCATCCTCCTTAATCACGTCCGCAGTCGTCCACCAAGACAGAATGCACACTCTGGGCAATCAGATTGGCTACAAGGCACGCAACATGACGATGCTTGGACAGCCCACCATTGATATCAGCCTTCATGCAGACAGAGACCACCAATCCAAGTTTATCATGAGCTACTCCTCCATGGATACTATTGATGGCACTGTAACAATTACTGCGCAGCACGACACGCGCTTTGAGGACATTGACATTAGCTTTACCGGTATGTGAGCATCATATCCCTAGACTGAACCATTTCGCAGCTGACAGCCCCAGGCACCAGTCAAGTATACGTAGATAGGATGACGTCTACGCCGACTATGACGGGACGGACAGAGGCGAAGCACCGGTTCTTGACTCTTAGACAGCCTATAGACAAATCCATCTTCCCAGATCCAAGAATCTTCGAGGCGGGCAGAGCATATCAGATCCCGTTTACCTTCACCGTCCCATCGCAATTGCTGCCAAGAGCCTGCTCACACGACGTTGTCTCTGACCACATCCGCGACACACACCTACAGCTCCCACCTAGCATCGGAGATGCTGACCTTGCTGGTTTCGGCAGTACGTTGCTCGATGATTTAGCGCCAGATATGTCCAAGATCACCTACGGCATCCAAGTCAAGATTGCCCATATCCGCGGGTCCGAAGGCATTTCTGTGCTTGCTGAGAAGATCAAAAAGGTTCGCGTCAAGCCCGCATTTCCCGAGCAGCCACCTCTCAACATAGACAACAGTCCAGACTACCGACAGAGACAGGAAAGGACTGTAAAGAAAGGGCTCTTCAAAGGAAAGCTAGGAAAGTTATCGGCCAGAACTGTCCAACCCTCACCTCTCGTTATTCCAGGCGCCCGTTCAACAGAGGGTAAATTAATTACGACAATGGCCAAATTGATCCTCCGCTTCGATCCAGCCGAAGAGACCAATCTTCCGCCTAAGCTAGGCTCACTGTCGACAAAACTCAAGGTGTCGACCTTTTACGCCTCAGCTGCACGAAAATGCATGCCCACACGATCATCCCTCGCATACGACCTATCCCAAGGCCTTTATTCAGAATACGTGCCACTATCCACTCTCTGCATTGCATCCGCTCAATGGACAAAGCACGGTGCTGAGTCTAACCCACCGCCAGCAAGCTTTCTACGACGCGACTCGGGCATTAGCGACTGTTCCACAAACAGTGAGTGCGAAGAAGCTTTTGCGAATGGCATTCTTCCGGGGTCGAGCGCCTACAATCAAGGCGTCTTTTATACGACTCAAGTCCTGGTTCCCATCACCCTACCCATGACACGCAACTTCATCCCGACCTTCCACTCCTGCCTAATCTCACGCATTTACGCTCTCACATTGCAATTTTCAGTCCACAGCAGCTTGAGCATGAGCCTCAAGGTCCCAATCCAAATCTGCGCGCAAGGCAGCGACACAGGTATCGAGAATGCCCGCGCGCGCAGTGTGGAGGAAAGCGCATTCCGATCAGCTGCCGATGTGTTGGCGCCACGCAGCATTGCACCTCCATCGAGCTCAGAAGCCAGTCGCAGCTCCAGTTTTGCAACAAGAGAGGATCTGCCACCGGACTATTCGGCTTTTGCACCACCAGCCGTGAGGTATAGCGTGAGCCACTCTGTTATCGTTTGAGTGTGCAGAGCTCCTAACGGGACTACTCAACGTAGTTGACGAGTCGGTTGGCTTAATGATTTTCCTTAAAAGGCGTTTATTTCGGGTTTGCCTCCAAAAGACGAAGGTGATACACATTTGTGGATTTACCTCTCTTATTTGGCGCAACAGACTGTACGGTTGTAATATTTGCAGGACATACCCCATTCTACGAATTTGTCATATAATACCCATTAGTGTTTATTCAAAATTAGTAAAATACCCAATTGCAACTGTAATTCAATGGTTCCCCATCATAATTCATTAAACACTACCAAAATTCGTCATATGCTCCAACATGCCGCAAAAAAATGGCCATCTGGATCCTTGGCACTCCGGCATCCCGCCGCTTTCCCGCACTAGGACATCCCCCCGGCGCCCATACATATTTCCACCTCATCCCGCAAAAAACACCTACACATCCATCTCTCTCAATCCATTGCAAGTAACAAGAAAAATGGCAGAACACCCTTCCTTCACACTCGCAGGTCTGCGTAAGTTCACAAGCCCGCACATGCCGGCATTGCGCAAATCCCACTAAACAAAACCCGCAGTCGCCGTCGGAGGCACAGCAGGCTATCTCCGAACCCGCTCAACACCCAGCCTTGTTGCTGGGATCGGATTGGGAGCCAGTTACGCTTTAGCAGGTAACGTCTTTCCCCGCATATCCACCACCACTTTTACTCATTGGCACTCTTGCTATACGCAAAAAAAAGTTTCCTTAAAACAAGCCTCCGCCCATGCGCAGACCTTTTTCTTTTTGCAATGCTCAAAGTATAGTAAAAGTTAACACGTGACCCAGGCTACCGCATCAAGCAAAACCAAGACTACGGCACGGAACTTGCGCTGGGAAATAGTATCATGTTGACTGGATCGGCGGTTCCGAGGATTATTAAAACGGGGGGACGCGCGCCGGTGCCGATTGCGCTGGGGGTTACGGGTGCGCTTGCGACGTGGTATTATCAGAAGAAGGTTAGGGAGTTTAGGTATGGGGTGTAGGGTTGTGGATTGTATGTGTGAGAAGAGAATAGTGAAAAAACCATTGTGTCTTTTCGTTTTGAAATCGCTGTTTGATAAAGAGAAAGGTTGCGTTTTGGTGTTTGGTATGGTTTGATGTGGTCTTGATGTATGGAGCTACGTGATCAAGGTCGGTAGTCGTCGATGCATCTGGAACAATGCGTGGCCTGCTGATTGTAGGACGAGTATCTCCGAGGGCTTGTTTGAACTTGGTAACGATCTGCTTACTTTCTTCTTTTAAAAGAGAAAGATTCGTATTGTATTAAGTACCACTGGGTATATTCCAGCCTTTTGAACACAACCGGATCAAAGAGACATTAGGAGTGCCAATTACCTGCATTTTGCCATCGGAGCTATTTTCCACCGAAGACTAAAAAACGAATCATCCTACAATGGACGAAAGCGCAACCCCTTTGCACCCTCCCCAATGTCAATCTCGCATCCAAATCGCCCACCAATTCATCGATCGCACTAAATCTCCATTAACCCCAAACCCCCTTTAAAAAAACAAAGCATGAAACTTACACAATACCACTTCGTATCATTGAAACCCCTAACGAACCGGCACCAATTATTCGACGGACCCTTTGCATTACTAGGATCACTCGGCGTAGCCAAACACTTTTTTTTTTCACAAAATCAGTAAATCGTTAATCGAAGTTAGGAAGCTGCGATAATTACCCTATAAGGGGTTGCCATGGGATGCGCTCCGCCCTGGTTTTCACAGTAGAGATTCGCATACATCGTGCAATCGGCCATGCTCGTTCCTGCGAGGGAGAGAAAAGCTACTGCTGTGAGGATGTTGAAGTGCATTGTGGGTGGTGAGGGTTGAACTTTTGACTTTTGTAAGCTGATGAAGAGATGTAAGTAGGGCTTGCAGACTTATAGTACCTTATTCGCGGGCGCACAGCTCTTTTTCTCTCAAAGGCACTACTACCTCTGGCACTTCGACTCGGTCAAATAAACTAGAATACCATGCCTGTTCCATGCTCCTTTTTTTTTACTTTTCTTCTTCTCCAATTTCGCAATCCGGAAATGAAGCCATTGATGACCGGGCGATTTGCACGACATGCTATGCTTATTTCGGCGCTACTAAGCAACCAAATTGCTGCGTTTACATAACCAGATAGATGGCGCTTAGCGGGTTTTCGGAAGGAATTGGATGGAAGGGTAGAATAAGTGATGGTTTAGTGCAACGATTTGAAGCCTAATCCGGTGTTATTGGCGGTAATTTGGGTAAGCGCTAGCTAGATTTGTAGTAGATTATGCTACGATATATAGCTATACGACTTCTATGTGCTATTTTTGAACAAGTTACGCCTTGGTAGACTCTTTAGCGCAGTGGAATCAGGCTGTTGTGCTTCATAGCTCACTGCATCGTTGGTAGTGTTGTCATAGTGGGTTAGCGGAGAGTGTGACCACCTTTTTCAACAGTCATGAAACTACAAATGCAATTAGTACTTTCATTTAGATTAGCAGTTTAACCTTGTTACGACTTAGTGGAAGAGATTTTATCATTCATTGAATATAAAAGATTAAATAGAATCCTGGTCGAGAGAAAGACTGGCGCCTTGAAGAATGGGATTGTTCTTAACATATAGTACAGAGCCCTCAATGAATATACTTGAAAGATCGACAGGGACCAGTGTTAGCTCGTATCCGCTTCCATCTCAATTAGTCTCCCATAACCTCTTCGATGTTGAGGTGCGAGCAAGTAGTGGTGATCCTGCTGCGTAGAATAGCTATACCAATGAGACTTGAGTCTAGGGATGGCGGGTTGTTAGTGGCATTATAACAAGAGGGGTTTCTGGAATGTAACACGTTTCGTGGATTGACCAAACAGTCAATGGCTCCGCGGTCACACAGACTCTTCATTTGTTTCCCGAGTGCTGCTAGATTGTTCCAAATCAGCTATTGTATCCGCTGTCTCTGATAGTGTCTTGTAACCTTCGTGGAAAAGTCTTTTAGGATTTGGATTTTCAAGAAGGAGATGATTCTGGGATCCAGTAGTGTCCGTGGAGATGAATCATCTCATGTGATCAATCTCCACGCTGTTCTGACAGCGAATCACACTCTACTTGCTTCGTCGTGAAGTCACTGCGCAGTTATGAGATTTTCCACTTCAGTATGCTGTAAAGAAGTGTTTAGCATAGCGAATATGTAGTTCTCTTAAGGAGCTGAGGATATGTCAGGTTGAGCGTTCTGCAGTTGCGTTTTGTGTTTTAGAAACGCTGTTGTGTTCAGTGGAAACGCGCGTTTTCAAGGTATCCACCTTTACTACGTTTTGTTGGCCCTACTTTACTAAATTAAGCCCTATCTAGTGCTTACTCCACTCTTGTTTTTCCCTCTTTTAGGAAAGGAAAAAAATGCGATTTCCAGACGTACCTCTCGACCTCCAGCTAGATTTCAAAACTACATTTTCAGTCACGTAACTGTTCAATCCGATAGTCTTAATGGCGGTTCTGGTAGATCAACCGCATCACATAATCAGCTTTTCACCAGCTATCCAGACCTGGATAAGCCCAACCGCAACGCTAGCCACCCTCCCCTTGTCGAAGCTCTATACCCCAACAGATATCAAAAACGCAAATGCAAAACGCGCAACCAAACAGGCCCTAAGACTCTTCATATTGCATGCCTATGAGCTGTTAACGGGCATCTGGTGGACACAATTGCTGCTGGGACTCGGCATATGCCACCACTCTACCAAAACCGACCAAAGTGGAAGCACTATAGCATTACTATAGTAATTGTTTTCTACACTGATTATCGTAATCTCATTCTAAATCATTGTCTGTTAGTATGAAAGACCTAGAAAAAAAGGCGTAGGTGGAGCCATGCTAGAGTCTTGGGAACTTTGTCCACCAGGTAGTGGGTTGCCACTAGATATACCCAATGAAGATTGATACTTGTCGATTTCATGCACTCTAACAATTACATCTGTATTGCAATATCTTGGGTTTATCCTACCTTTGACCACAATACGTAACATACATGGGCTAGTGGCAATGCGACAGGTTCCCACGGTCGGCTAACCTGCTTCCTGTAGACGATCCTGCTCTCTCACACAAACCTGCCAAGAAACCCTCCTCGAGACGCACAAAGCCTGTTCGGATCAGACGTCGAATAGCCGTTGCAAGTAATTTGGCTTATACACAGAGTCGCAATACATTCGCCAGAACGTATAGGTGCGGTTCTGTCTATCGGCTTGATTCGGTTGAGTTGACCTACGGAATGGTCAATGGCCTGTTCCACACTAAGCTTCTAGTGGCAAGGTCTTCTTATCGGACGAAGTATATTGAAATTTACATAAGAACGGCAAGTGTAGGCATATATGCACACGCTGCTGTGCTTTGGACCATTCATCCTTCTCCGAGCCAGATTTTGGCGGGAGCGGGAGCGGGAGCGGAATACGTCACTTCCGAGTAGATACTGTGGATATAGGGCACATGATGCATACAATGCATACGCTGAATACGGCACATACGGAAAATACGGCACATATGGAGAACACGGTGCGCATGGGGAATATGTGTGGCGCGCACGGGGAGACGGGGGCATCAATGCCAGACAGCGATCACGCATGACTTTCCGTAATAGGAAACCAGGGGCTTTTCTTCCACTTCTTAAGCTACTTTTTAGTAGCAGATGATCATAATATTTGTTCATACGGAAAACTAAAATATTTCCGACACAGCTGGTTGTCCATTCCCTCTACTGTTTGGCTTTGTATGATACTACTACACCAGCACCCGCTAAGTATAGATCGAGGACAGATCCATCCAAAGTAGTGCAGCGTCGTATCTACATGCGAAGCCTTCATTTAGCACCATGTATAGTAGGAGTTACTCATAATGGTTCATTTTCATTTAAGTGCACAATGTGGACCCCTTAGTAACTAAGGGTGGATCATACTAAGTGTTTAACCCTGTTCCTGTCGTCGCATATGAACTTGGTTGGCCATCGGCTACGGAAGATTACGATACCGTGCCGCTTGCATCGAGCGGTCTCCTGCTTTCTCAAGCATAGTGAACCGGAAGCAGAACGACGCCTCACCCATTGGCTACTATCCTTATTGGGGTATGGCGACAGTGTATACCTAGTGCGCACATCAAACGTTGAGGTCGATACTAGAGGCACCATAGCGAAGAGGCTTCTGATATCCTTCTAGACTCATCATATATGACCTGCATTGATGAAAGAATCAATCGACTGATGCATTTAGGGGGACTCTAAGTTTTGTTGAGTCGAAACCAAACTCAAACAAGGAGCTGGATAACAGCGTATATCAAAGAGAACAAATGAGAGGGATATCATATTCCAAGTGCTTTTTGCTGATCGCGCGTTAGTCTGAAGATACCGATTGTGCAGGGTTGATTGAGGAGAAGAGCTGGCTTGGACCAAAGTGGATCTCGGCGTCCGGAACAAGTCTTCAGCTAACTGACGACAGAGAATGTAATATGCAGAAAACGTCATGTTCTGATAAGATCTTGGAAGAGGAGTCGGATGCATCATCGATCCGGTTCGGATCGATACAAAAATATATAAATTCTACCACAGTTCTCACATGCTTGGATTCATCATTTTTCAATCAAACTTCGTCTACCACACTCTCTGGTTTACTCAAATCCATCTAAACGCTTCCGGTTGTTTGGCAACATGGAGGCCTTGAAATCTCCAACAGTCGTCTTTCCTACCAGCCTGCCTCCACTTGTCCTCAATCCTGTCGCCGCTTCGATATTGCTTGCCGCTGTGATTGCAGTACTTATTTTAAGTCGAAAAAACAGCAAATTTCCTCACGCCAACCCTCCAGCATGGTATGCTCCGACAACTATAAATCAGTTGGACGCTGTGACAAACGGCATTAATATCGTGGATGATGCCCGAAAGAGGTTCTCTGACAAGCCATACCGATATATCAACAACAACGGAGAAATTATTGTTCTTCCAGCACGCTTTGTGAACGCTATCCGGAATGAAGAAGGTCTAAGCTTTGCGCAAGCGGTCGTGCAGGTAGATTTTGCCAATTGTCTTTATGGGTCAAAAAATGCTAATTATCCAGGACTTCCACGCTCATGTTTCAGGATTTACAGCTGTAAAAGTTGTAAATCACCAGGGACAAGTGTTGCAAAATCTTGCTAGAAAACCACTGACGAAACTACTTAGTAAGTTTAACATCAAGGAAAGATTTCATGTGGATTGAGGCTTATGATGCATCTGTCTAGATACTGTTACCGAGCCCCTAGCTTCTGAAGCTATCTTCGCAATTGATCACACCTTAGGCAATCCCACTGGTAAGACTTTGAGTCTAGGTACTCGTTCTACGATCTACATAGTCTAATACAGAGCAGATTGGCAAGAAACCCTCGTTTTGGACTCTATGCTGGACATTATCGCACGTCTTTCATCACGCGTTTTCCTAGGCGAGAAACTTTGTCGCAACGAAGATTGGCTTAAGATCACGAAGGCATATACCGTGGATACGTTCCAAGCGGCATTCAATTTGACGCTGGTACCCTTTGGTCTTCGATTCCTCATTCCCCTCTTCTCTAAACAATGCAGAGTTGTTCGTGGACATCTGCATCGCTCTCAGGAGCTGATTCGGCCCGTAATTGAGGAGCGTCGTCTACTGAAAGAACAAGCACGCAGGGAAGGAAAGCCCGTTCCAAAGTTCAACGATGCCATCGAATGGGGTGAACAGGAATGTAAAGGTATCAGCTATGATCCTGCTTCACTACAACTTACTCTATCATTTGCTGCTATCCACACCACATCGGACCTTTTGTCAAAGATCTTGTTGCTCTTGGCCAGAGAACCTGAGCTAATTGAACCCCTCCGGGAAGAAATAATCAGTGTTCTGAAAAAGGATGGATGGAGCAAAATCTCGCTGTACAACATGAAGCTGTTGGACAGCGCAATGAAGGAAGCACAAAGATTGTTGCCTAACGAGCATTGTAAGTCCTTGCGTAAGTTGTTGTCCAAAAACCCCGTCCCGCTGACGATATATGTGAAGTGGCTATGCGCCGGGTCGCAACCAAAGATATACACATCGCGGAAGAAAACATTACTATCCGCAAGGGACAGTATGTTATGGTAGACGACACCCACGGAAAAAACCTGCCCCAAAGTGAAAACCTAGAGAAGTTCGATATATACCGTTGGTTACGCCTACGAGAAACGCCCGAGTTTTCCAACAAAGCACACTTTGTAAGCACGAGCCCGGACCACCTAGGATTCGGCCACGGAATCCATGCCTGCCCTGGTCGCTTCTTCGCTGCCAATGAGACCAAGATTGCACTGAGCTTTCTTCTTCTCAGATATGATTGGGAACTGGCTCCTGGGACAACTGTCGAGCTAACTCCCTTTGGAATCAGCTACATGGTAAACCCAAAGAGTACTTTGAGGTACAGGAAGAGAGAAGCAGAGATTGATTTGGAGGCTCTGAAGTTCGAGTAGTGTGATGTAATATCACGTGATCAGACTGCAGAATATGTATTGGGACTTTCTTTTCAGAGTAGATAGTCTACCTTCTTCATTCAATTCTTGTATCGTGCCATAGTATCGAACAGATTTCTCATCCTTCTTGAGCGGTGTTGCAGATCAAACTAGGCATTGGGTATTGAGTATCGGGCATTATGAGCGATTTCAAAGGTGCTATAGTATCCAATGGAGAATGAAAAGAGGATTTTCAAATCGTATGATCTATCGCATATGATATATGGGAGATTGTGCGCATGTCTAAAAAGAAAAAGGTTGTTACATGAGGCTTTGAGCTTCTTCAGCGTTCGCGCCGACGCTAGCGCGCGTTCACCGCGTCTTGTCCATCGAGGTGAGACGTTTCCTGAGATTTGTACTCTTGCTGCATTTTAGACCAGTAATCAATACGGAGCAGAAGTTGTCAAGACTACTTGTCCACACACCCCATAGGTCCTCCACCTAGGATGTACGCTTCATGAGCAACGTCTTCGATGCATCCGGCGTGAGGAACTTGGCATAGCTGACCTGGTCGTACCGCTTTGTCTGATCGCCAGGCATCTTGAACTCGTAATCCAAGAGCAGCCGTGCCATGATAATCTTGATCTCGTTTGCGGCGAAAAAGCGTCCCGGGCAAGCATGTCTGCCGTATCCAAAGTACAAGTCCCGATCGTTGGCAGACACAAATTGCGACTGCGCTACCTCGGTTCCCTTGGCAGATTGACGCTCCCTGTAATATCTGAAACCATCAAATTTGTCGGCGTTGGTATGCACGTTTGAGTCGTAATTGAGCGCTTCCAGGGGG
Organism: Bipolaris zeicola 26-R-13; assembly: GCF_000523435.1. Lineage (NCBI taxonomy): Eukaryota > Fungi > Ascomycota > Dothideomycetes > Pleosporales > Pleosporaceae > Bipolaris > Bipolaris zeicola. Next base: position 89,729 of record NW_006912150.1, read on the forward strand.
ATTTCGATCATGGTGCCTGCGGGAATTTGCTGGCCGTTGGATAGGGTGAAGGGTTTCATGACCATGCGTTGGAAAGCCGCTACACATTCATTAGTATGTGATATGTCATAGTGAACCTGGAAGACTTACTAACGGTCACAGGGTACATGCGACCGATTTCCTTTAAAACAGAGTCGAGCTTGACGAGTTGTTGCAGAGCTTGGGCATTCAATTCTCCACCATGTGCGGCTCGCACCGAGCGAATCTCCTCCTGGAGTGGCGCGATGTATTCGGGCATGCTGGTGAGAGTATACAAGCAGTTTACTACCGTCGTAGCGGTTGTATGAATAGCCGCAAAAGTGACATCCAACTGACGCTTTACATGTTCGTACATGGTGTTGCTTTTGCCAGTGCTCAGAGTATAGTCCAACATCCACTGCATCATATCGTCGGACTTGTTCTCGGGCTTCATTCTTGAGAGGATAATAGGCGTAAAGAACTCTGTTGCTCGTCGAATTCTGTCGTTGAAGCGTTGCATTGCGGGAAGACGCGATGTCATAAAGGGTCGAAGCCAGGGGTTACAGCACTTGACTGCAAAAACCGCATCATTGAAGTCGGTGGTGAAGTTGACCGCGTGATCAATGTACTCTGGCTTTCGACATACTTCCGGTCCTACAAACATACGCCCAGATACCTGAGCTACAATATTGGCTATCTTGTCGTGAACATTTACATCGGTCCAGTCTTTGCAAGGCGGTAACTCTTTCTCAAAGGCAATGTCAATTTCCTCAGTAATGTCGTGATTCAAGCGTCCTATGATGAAGTAAGCAACGGAATAGATAGCAGCATGTTGTTCTTAGTCACCTAGTGCGGGTGTGAGGTTAGCTTTTATGCAGTGAATCATGTTAAGGTCAAGAGCCTTGTGTTTTGTATATTTGACCTCGAAAAGCTGTGGGAATCTTAGTATACAATGTTTTCACAAAACAGCGAGCACACTCACTTTATGTGCGCCGCTCATAATATCCAGAACATCGTCAGGCTTTTTTCTAAGCTCTGGTAGAAACTTAGTAGGCAATAATATGCACTCAAGTTCGCCAGTTATTAAAACGCGATATATTGAGTCTTTGAACTGCCAGCTCGTTAATTGTTAGCTACGTCATTACCATAGGAAACTCACCTTTTCGTAGCCCTGACGGTATAACTTCGTAGCATATTGTGCAAAGAAGGTATGTTCTGGTAAGCCATCGGTGAGAGCAACCAACTTCGGTATCTTCGAAAGCCTCAATCGGTGCTCAATCTTTGGGATCAGCGAAACAAACGCAACAATTATGGAAGCAACTGCAAATGTCTGCGCCGTATGGGCCCAATTACTGGGCAGTTGAATGTTCATGTTGGTCATGTGATGATAAAAGGAAAGAGAAAAAGAAGATGCTGATGATGAAGAATGAAGAGATGTCCATCAAATCTTGCAATAATATATAGCCTTGCTGCATCTGCCCTTCGGACAGCGGATGCATTGATATCCGCTGCTACGAGCAAGAGTTCCTTTCATGATGTTCATGGCTCTATAAAGTTGCGATGATAGGCGAATTGGCTCTGCGGAGCCGCCAATGTTAATTTAGCCGTTGCCGTCGGCCCCACAACGGTACTTAATATAATCGTCGTCATTCAAAAGCTTAATTATTTACCGTCGACTGCCTATGCCCCCGGAGAACGCCTCTGATTGCAACTTGAACTCTCCTCAAAGCGAAGAAAATATGAGCATAGAATGCACAAAGTATAAAGGGGACATGGAAACCTGTGTCAAATCGGTACAACGCAGCCTCTGTTCATTTTTTTTGGATCTTCCATGTTACTATCTATAACGTGTTTCATAAGCGAGCTGATCACCCAAGCGAGCTGATCGCTCCCCACCAACGCGTCAACGTTAACACTACAACGCGTGATGCCTCAACAACGCACCACTCGAATCTCCTATACT
>NW_006912151.1:0-91273 GCF_000523435.1 Bipolaris zeicola 26-R-13
CTCGAAATTTTGGTAGAAAAAGATGCCATTTTGATGTAGTTACGTGGTGTTGAAGAAGATGGAGCTCTGCAGCTCGATTGTGGTTGGGGTGGGCCCGTGCTTACGCGAACAAACTTCTGATAGGTGACTGTAGGTTTAGACAAGGGGTGTACGAGCGGCTTTCTCCGCCAGTCTCCCTCCCCCTGGAGAAAAAAGTAAAACGGGAAAGGGAAAAGATGTGCATGTGTGGTGTGTGGGAGATGTTACGCGAGGTATACACGTGGGTGTTTCCGAGGAGTTGCTTCCGCGGGGAGAAAAGGGGGGATGGTGGTAAGAAGAGGAAGGAGGAAGAGGGGAGAGGGATGCTGGAGTAGGTCAGATGAAGGGGGGAAATAAGGATGTGTTGTTCTTTGTTGAAGAACCGGGAAGCGTGGGCCAGATGGTATTGTTCTGATTAGTATGAATGTATAAATTCAGCTCTACTAGTTCGCCCTGTGTAGTAGACGCGTTACTTGAGAGATTCCGCGGGCCGAGCAACAGAGCTCTTGTTGGAACCCGAGAGCGGTAGGTGCTTTCTTTTTCTTTCTGGAATGTACTTATTTGGGTAGTAAGTAGCTGGGTACCGATGCCTTTTACTTTTTTACTTTCGTCGCAGAAAGCACAGTCATTGCTTTGCTTCTTTGTCAACGCCCACGGAAGCCGGATAGCCACGAGAGAAAAAGAGAGCAAAAACCCAATGGTTTGGATCCGCGCCCGGGGCGGCGGGATAATCATCACAGGCAAAGATTCCTCCAAGGCTCGTGCCGGGCTGACATGCTTCCCGGAAGCACATTACCGTCGTTATTGTCACGGGGGCGGGGGGTCCCGTATCCACTGTTTTGCGGTGCGTGAGTCGGTGGCATTCGCGATTATTGCTTCTCGTGGATTTTCCGAGTCGATTTCCGCCCTGATTAATGAGGCCTCCTAGCTTCTGGGGAAGCTAAGAAGGCCACGCCGAGTTTCACGATGTTTTGGTGGTGGGTGTGAACGCGCACGCGACTGCTACGGATTTGGTTGATAGTAAGTGTGCCGCTTCGGGCCGAGGATATTGTAAAGCGTGGCCATATAGAAAAGGAAAACGGGGTAGGCATACGGCCGAAGCGCCCGGGAGTCCCAGCTTGCGGCTGTGGCTTGTAAATTCGTACGAGCTTCGCAATTGGAGAACAGCATGTTGATAATAATAATAATGATAATGGCGTGAGAACTAATACGACAACGACAACTGGCACAGTGATTGCCATGTTGCATGATGGGGAAAAAGCAAAAAAGTGCATTTCTGGTGTGAGACCTGCTCAATCTAATGCTTCAGGTAAGGTCACAAGCCACACCCTCGAAGGTGTAGCCGAGCAAAGTATGAGTCGTAATTGGCTCGAAGTTTGGGCGCAGGTCCAATGTTTGTTGAGGCCCAAAGTGCGCCGCATGCAAGCGGAATGAGGCGTTCATTTTCCCTGTGGGAATGCCGGCCGTTGGGTGGCGATTGGGACAAGAGCGTCATGCGGTGGTACTTAACGAGAGAAACTATATCCACTCATTGCAGCGATAGGCTGATGCGCTGCTCAGTTAAGGAAAAAAACCTGGTGTTGTGATGGTGACATGCTTGAATGTGGCTTATCCAGGGGTCAGGTGTTGACATGGTGGCATACGTACATATGCAAAAGTCCTTCCGCGGTATGAATGTCATGACGAAGCTGATGAAGATGCATGGTCCGTGATAAGCAGTCCGGTGAGGATGCTCACACCGCCTGCCGCGGAGCCCGCTGTGAGGATGGGTGGTGGACGTCGGTCTCGAGGTGTTTCGGGGTGGATTGGCGAAACATGATGGACTATTGACATTTCAGATGGCGCAGTCGTGCTAATCGGGCTCCCACGTTGCGTCGAGAAACTTAGGCTGTCGGGCACTGTGACATTCACTGGCTTGACGCACTAGGTGTGGCTGACTAGGCTTGGCTGGGTCGAGGTAGCATTTGTCGACTAATCAAAGGACCGAAGGAATTCGGAGGACATGAATCAGGGTAGTGAGTATCATTCTGGGTGGGAACGAGTGGAGACGGGGACATAGTGGGGCGATCTGATGATGTAGTTCAAATCGTGGTGATGCGCGCGTGTGTGTGTGTGTGGGTGGGTGTAAGTAACGCGGGAAGGAGGGCCGGTAATACTTGTCCTCCCCTAGTGCGCGGGTTGCAGTTGCTGTTATTGTTGCTGTTGAACATACCGCCTTATGAGCGGGGCCCATGCCTGTATACCCAGGGGGGCGCAAAAAGGATTGCATCGTGGTTTGGAGGATGCGATGGCTTGCGGACAGATCTAGATGAGATCTGACATGCCCCCACGCTAGTCCAGGTGCCGCCGGGTACGAAGGCCGACACCAGTGTATACCCCAGAACCACAATAAGTGCAACGCCCCAGACGACCCTTGACAGGGTGACACTGGCCCGGAACAATGTTCCGCTGCTCTGGTAGTGGTCGGCCCCAGAAGGATGGGATTCAGTTGCACAACTTCCAAGCATTCTACGTTGCGTCATCCCCTCCGTCGTACTCGATCGCCCGTCACCGCCTAATTGCAGACCTGTTCAACAGAACACAAAGCCAATGGTCCCCAATATTGTGCGGGCCGCACTCGTGTGCTCAAGGTCCGTGTCGCGTGGCCCATTCCTAGGTACCCAGCCGGCAGATGCAGTGCCAGTTGCTGGGTGGTATTGCGAAACACGCGTTCAGGCAGAGTGATTGCCAACCTGGCAACGCCAGTAGTTTTGGGCAAGAAGTGTATAGTGTTCCCAAGAATTTTCATATATGGTATGGTGTAAAGGCTACACATGACAAACACATGTGTAAGCCAGGTACATCCTGAAGGACTATCTAACTAGGTACAATGTCCTGGCATGCAGAAGGGCAACATGGGGCCTATTCATGCTCGCTATAAGGTATACGCAGTACCGAGTCTTTGCCCTTGACGAGCTGAAGAATGAGGTATTATATGCGCTTTGTTGCGCAGTAAAGGTGGTAATGAAACCTGTAGTGCATACTACACTATCGATGATGCATTCGTTCCATGGAGCGTAAGACGCTCGTACGTACATTAGAGGTGTTGAAGAAATCCCGAAAGCGGTAGTTCGGGGTCGATCATGGGTGTTCGGAGCGGTCGCGTGCCAGACGTCTGAGGTGGAGACCATTGCGGTTGGTCTTGACGAGGCGTATCGAGGCAGTTTGTGGGACGTGTGGTCTGGGGCAGGCGCAAGGTGATGGGGGGGCGGAGCCGTATTACTGGTGACAGAGGTCCAGGTGGGAGATGGGAGGGGTCGAGTGAGTGTGTGAGTGAGTGAGTGAGTGAGTTGTCGACGTTGCCCAGGGTGGATGTGAGTTGAGGACACATGTGCTGGTTAAACCCTGTGAGAAGGGCGAGTGCTGAGATGCCCGAGATATATCTTTTGGTCCTCGTCGTCATCCATGAGCAGGTCATCGCCAGGATAATCGTTGACATCGTCCTCGAGCATCTGAAAAGTCTCTGCATAAGCACGCGATGGGACAGACTCGGGCGAGACGAGAAGGGAGGCGACGTCCATCTTGATTGATCTTGGGTACAAGTGTTCGTTGGGGTCTTGGACGAACCAGCCAACGCTCTGGCTATGGTCGGCCAACTTGACTTGAGGCATGTCGAGAGGAGCGAATCTCTCGGCTAGGATCTTGCGCAACACGCGCTCAACCTGCTCGTCTGTAGGGCCATGGGCGAGCTGCTTCTGCTCCAGTCGGAGTATACGCTCGTTCATCTTCCGGAAGCACAGCTCTGTTCTTCGCATGAACTCATGGCTGTGGTAGTTAGTATGATTGTCCAACGGTCGGGGGCACTGCAGATTACACATACTACCATGATGCGATTCGTTCGAAGGACTGGTTGATCATTTGCAACTGGTAGGAGAAAGACATGGTGAGCTATGAGGACGAGGTGAGAGAGAAGGCCAGCTATGTAGCAAGTGAGACGCTTTGAAAGGAATGGATTTACAGCAAGATGGTAATTAGACTTGAAAAGGTAGTGGTGATGGGGTGGAGGGCGCTAGGGGAAGGGGGGGCAATCGGTCAGACAGGTGGGATGTGTGATATATACGACGAGGGTGGGAGACGGGTGTTCCTTGAAAGGCGGCTCGTGTGGCACATAATGAGCCTGGCCTTGGGCATGCAGTAGAGTGGGTAGGGCGCGGCAGGGTCCACTGCTGGCGGGATGGCTTGAGGGTTTGGTTTGGTTGGTCAGGAGGGGGTGGAGGAGTCGGGGCCAATGAGGGACAGGCTTGTGGGCAAGCAGAGGATGACCTGAGGTGAGGGGGGGGGTTGTTTGATGGGTGGATATGCTGAAGGAGTGTAAGTAGGTAGTGCTAGCGGGCGAAAGGTGCCGGCGGAGATCAGTGGGCAGCTGAAGGTGGACCGGCTGTCAGGCGGAAGAGCCGTATACGACGGGCCAGGACAGAGACAGAGCGGTTGTCGCGTGGGATGGGGGTGAATGCAGGGGCGTGGCCAGGGCGGGCAGGGCGTCGACGGGATCGACGATGAGGTATGGACCAGGAGGAGTGGACGGAGGAGGATAGCCACGACGACCGGTATCAGCGACAAAGAGGGACAGCAGCTCGTGGCCACCTCACCGCTGGCAGAGGGCAGTGGACCAATCTGGGTCATGACTTGAAGCCATCTATGGGGCAGGGCTCGCGCTTCCGTGTGCCTTGGCTAGCGACTCCCCGCCGCCGTGGCCGTCGCGGTGACCTGACCACTGCCAGAGCTAAGCGCGCATGAATTCGCCGAATAGCCTCAAGGCGCCCCAGGGAGATGCGAGCAAGGCTGTCTGGCGGCGATTGATTGATGAAAGCAAAGCCCATCCCATCCCATGGCAACGGCGTTTCCCGACCGGGCCTCGTCGAGCATGAGCAATGAGCATGAGCAGGAGACGAGTCGACGCGCTAGGCCCAAAGCGGGTGCAGCAACAGGATGCGTCTCGGCAGCACTTCCTATTGCCCGTTACTCGCCCCCCAACTCATCGGTACACGTCCTGCACGCGAGGCGGCCAGACGGCTTCAAACACCTGTTCTCCGCCCTTGGGTCCCCTACGCCTGCTGCCGCTACTTTCTTGTCCATGCCGAGTCAGCCAACCACGCCTACTGCTACACACTACCACCCGACTATTACATGCTACTGTGCTTGACAAAAAGCTTTTCACAAATGCCCATCCCCAATCCCCATGTCGCCCAGCAAACGCCACACTGCTGTGCCTCGACGTCTACTCTACTTACACTACTAGTCTACTTCTTTCATCGCCACACACACACACACCCATCTCGCTTCTCGTCAATCGACCGTCACCAGATACATTGGACAAATCATCGTCACCAGCCCCTCCTCTCCACCTGCAGTCAGCCGCGCCGGTCGACTGCCGTGCCATGCCATGTCTCGTCTCATACGGGCGTCCGATGGCACCAAATCACCATCCATTTCTCCATCTGGTAATCATTGCCTGTTGCGCCTTCCGGGCGAACAGGATCACGCCCAATCCAGCCTAGCCTGCACACCCACATCCCTAACCCGCGCGACCGACCACACCCCACAGCTCGCAACAACTCCTATCGGCCTCTGGTCCCATCGGTGATCTAAGCACCTGCACTCCCAAAACATTCTAGAAACCACCCTCAGCCCTCGTCTAGCACGGCCTGCTCTTGGTACCCTCCACTCATCCACCCACGATGCTCCTCCTCCTCCTCACATGCTCCTTCGACTAGTACATGTCCGAGCCTCTTTATCCACCGACACTTACTTGCAACACTTCCTGCATGGCTTCATACCGCGACTTTCCGCGGCTTCCGATTCCCCAGTACCACCAAAAACCGGTCCCATCTTTTGCTCTCCCCCCCCCTCTCGCTCTCTCGACAGCCTCCTTTCTCGCCCAGCATCCACGTACGCCAACCACCATTGCCAGCACCTCGCCGTAGCCGCCCACCAACAGCACGCACTTTCGCATGCATACGTGACCCCTGCTGACATAATGCACAGCATTGCGTGGCGCAGCTGGACTTGTCTCAATACCATGCTCCGACATGACGCAATATCCAAGCCAGCTTATCGACCCGTTTGCTTACAAAACTAGGTCTGTGTCCTCTCTCAACTGGTATATTGATGCTGCAAGTCATGCACCCTGACTCCCACAATGGCCCAAATCCCAGTCTGTGCACTTTCATGGCGTACCCCGGTATAGGCTAATGCAGTTGCCCGAAGTTAGACTTCTCACTTTGCAATTTAATTTACCTCTGTATGCTGTCGCATCTTCAGCTGCCTTCCCGTCGATATGTCTACAGCGTATTGAATGGGGCAAAGGTTACCAAGGGTCGCAAAAGCTATACTTTATTGCTACCAAAGGGACCTCCCCAGATCTTCAGCTTGTCGAGTGCCCCATGTTTCCTTGGTGGATTAACAGCTTGAGGCGTCATCCTCTGTGCACATGGTCAGGCAGCACCTGGGATTACTACCACAAGTCGGATGACCACTTCGCTTCCCCGACCGGAATCCAATATATTTTGATTTCGCATCTTGCCATTTCACGCCGAGAAAAATTCCCCAAGGCCTCGTATTCCTCACGAGCCCTTTGCAAATCCTGGTTAGGCTTGATACGGTTTACCTCGGTTTATTGCCTGGTGTCGTGCAGGAGAGATCCGGGGAAGCGTCTGTTGCCAACGACTGCGCCACTATCAATGCCCAAACTGCCGCGACAAACACGCCTGGCCACCACCATGCTATTCCCGAAAGAACGTCGGGAGTATGATCCCGCACTACTTCCTCCTCCTGCACGGACGTGGTGAAGTTTCCATCAAAGTCCCTGCACCTTAACCGGCGGCCGATACAGGGATGCTGAATCCTGCCCATGCCCTGTCTCTAATATGTACAAAGTCCATGTTTGCCTATCAAAATTGATCCCCGAAGGATCAACACCATGGGCCTGATTTCATTACTGACTCGTACGTCTCAGCTGATAGGGTAAAGTACAGACCTGCCACTTTAACAACTTGGGTTACCTGAACGTCGCTTTTGCAGCCTAGTGTCTGAGTGAGTAAGAGAACAAAAAACATACGATAGTACCTAAACTTTAACATCGGTGAAATCAAGAGCGGGTTCTCTTACCTTGTCTAAAAATATAACTCAAGTGCCGAGTATTTATCAGTACATGTGCTTGCACAACCACTTATACTCCTTACATATTACATGATCTTGGGCACAGATGTTTCCAACGTCTCCATCCAACCCCCCAATTATGCACCTTTTCTCCTGTGGGAAAAGAGAACTCGGCGCACATACTGCAAGCCCCAAGGCCCGGGCTCATGCTGACTACCGACTTGCGTCTGACTTGCAGCTCCCATCACTAGACGCATCGCGAGCTGACCGAGAAAGACAAGAAAAAAAAATCGCTCATAGCCCTTCTCTGAAACACGGTGTGAGCAAAAGCACAGATTACAGACAGAACTCTTTTGTCACAGAAAGCGAAAAAGGCTTTTCGGCCGTAGCAGTTGTTCATCGGTGTGTATGTGTGTTTCCCCTTCTCAAAACCATGGATATTAAACTACATACTACTATCAAAAAACCACCGCTTATCTTCTCCCCAACCCCTTGGCTTTCTTACTCCAACAACTCTATCGCATCAAGAATGACATTAGGAGCCAAGAAGCCCGTCCCAGACTCACCGCTCACACAGGCGATGCGAATAGTATTTGCGCCCTCGACGAGGGTACCGGCAGGGATAGCGTAATTGTAGACCTCGCCGAACCCACGGTAGGCGCCTCGCGTGAAGCCGCGCGAGGCAATCTTTGTCGGGGCAGCGGGCACGGGGGCACTGAAACTAGTGTTTACCGTGACGGCGGGACGGCAGCCCGCAAACGCGAGGGTAGTGCCTACGCGCAGGGTGAGTGGCGTGCTGTTTTTCTGCTTCGCGGTGAAGGCAATGGTGAGGGGGTTGAGGTCTTTGACGAGGGCCATGGGCACGCTGTCGAGCGCGCTCGTGCCGACGGTGTACGTGAGGGGCCCCCAGGACGCCATGCGCGAATCAGACGGGTGCATACGGAGTTGCTTGTCTGCGTTGCGGAAGCCTTTGGGTTGGCCGTCCCACTCACCGATGCGCCACAGCGAGGTTTTGGGCTCCGTGTCGGCGGCGATGTTGGCTGTTGTCGTGCGCCCTGCTGCTACGGTTACGCTCGTGGCTTTTACTTTGAATTCGCCTTGGTACAGGACCTGCGTGTATGTCCCCGGTTTCATGGCGGGCGAAGTGAAAGTTCCAGACGAGGAAGAGGCGTACGCCCAGTATTGTGCTGCATCGTTGTACCAGTGGAGCACTGCTTGCGCGCTTGAACTCACGCCTGTTGCTTTTCCTGTCACAGTGCCTCGGGCTGAAGGGGGGACATAGTTTGGTATCGAGAGATCCTTAAAGAATGTCGTGTCCATGCTTGACCCGCCCTTGGGGATGCTCGACCGGCTGAAGGAAAGCGCATACGGACCCTTCATCCCCATGCGATACTTTTCCAACTGAACATGATTGCTGTTCATGTAGAACGTCAGAGAATTCGACGCACCGCCGTTGTTAGTATTGATATCGCGATGGAACGGTCCACCAGCTGATGTCTCATACGAGTACGAATCCATCAGCAAACAAGCGTGAATCGCATTTGTATCGCGGTACACACAGTGCTGGAATCCTGTCAGTCCACCTTCATTCCCCCCCCCCCCCCAAACCAAAAACAGAGTTTTTTTTTTAAAGAAAGTAAAATAAACTTACCACAGCATCATCAATAAATCTCTCACTCGAATAAAACTTACTCCTCGTCTCTCCCCCAACAACAAAAACATCAGACCCCTCGACCGTCGCCGTCGAATTCGCCGTCGTAGACACAACTCCAAACGGATAACTCAGCGGCAACTTTCCACTATCGATCCTCGCTATAAACCTCAACTCGCCAATCGTCGGTTCCTCGGTGATATCCGTAGCCATGTAGATGGTCGATTCGCCGGCTTTGACAACCATGTACTGCGTGAGCGTAGGCGTCGTACAGGTGATCTTGATGTACTGGGTGCCAATGGTGGTGTAGGTGACAGTGGCGGAGCCGAGGCCCATTTCAATGTGTGAGCCTTTGTCGGGCCATTGGAGTTCTTCGCCCGCGTACTTGAGGGATGTGATGTCGCAGTTTAGGGTGTTGACTGTGAAGAGGAAAGGGGAGGAGGAGGAAGGGGCGCCCGAGTCGATGGTGATGCTGTTTTTTCCTTTGGTGACGCCGAAGGCGGCGAGGGTTGTGGTGGTGCTGGCGAGGGTGAGGAGGGCGGTGCGGAGGTACATTGTTTGGTTGTGTGGTAGAACCTCCCGGGGGTTCTAGCGACGAAGGAGAGAAAAAAAATGAATGGATGGATGGAAAGAGTGTGGGAAGAAAAAGAAAGTGTAGAATAGAATATGGACAATGTTTGAAATGAAAGGTTATGGATACAAGACCACTCGACCTGTACTTTACAGATCCCCGATCAAAACAAGAGCAAGGTTGTATGCAATGTACCGAACAAAACAATTTGCAGGGCAACCCTTCCCCCCCATATACAAATGTTTTCCCTGTGCCCCCGCACGTGCACGAAACAAATCCTCCACACAGGCACTAGCCTTTCCGTCGTTCAATCTCCCCTCAATTTCCTATCTCAGCAGATATATACCATGACTTGGGAGGGTGGGAGGGAAGACCCCTACCTTCGGTGCTTACGACCAGGGGTGGAACGTGCCAGCCAACCGAGATGAACGACTTTTCGAAATCTCTCTCTTACACAGGCACGTTCCGAAATCTCACCATTTTGTCCGCGTCAACAACACGCTACTAGAGAGGGTTTGACTGGCGCCCTGCGTTTCAGTTTAGGGGTGCGCCTGGTGCTAGAATATGGGGAGACCGCTTCACGCAGGACGTTGAATTGATGGGTTGCAATGTCATATTTTCTTTTGCTCGTGCCAAATAGCCGGAACTTTGTGATGCTCACTCCCCCCCCCCCTAGATAACAAAACATGTCATATCGATCTTGATGCGCAATAAGCAATGGCGAAGCTTTCGCCTTGCTGCGATTAAGCTTTTCCTTTCAACCAGAAACGGACACAGGCCAAGGACTTTGGGGCCACCGGTTTGGTATAAATGAACGGGCTGATTGGCTTATTATCTGGATATTAGTGGTGGAATATCTGCCTGCGAACAAGGAAGGCAAGTAATAAAGCAGTTAGGGCTGTGAAGATTTTGATTGCTTTGGGGTTAACCGCTGTTCTTTAGCCGCGGCCTTTTATTTCATCAGCATGCGAATAACGACATTTCTCCGCGATGGCTGTCTGTCTGCCGTTAGTTAGTCCGTTTCAGGGTAAGATTGCAAGGGAATTTGGGATAGACAATGTCATGTCACTGTCCTCGTGAAACAACGAATACTTTATTCTTAGCAAAGCAAGAAACGTGGTAGAAAATTGATAGCGCATCGCGTGCAAAAGAGCGCTGCTGCCGTTTAATCCTCGCCTGCAGGACAATCATTCTTGTACAACGGACTGAGCGACACCTGTCGAGACCACAGCGCCCATGGTCTTGCAATTGTCCCGGACATGGCTTCCCAGGCGTCATGACACTCTCTGTCACTCAAGTATTTCAAGTTGCCGCCTTCGGCCTTTGCATGGCCAGACTTGATTTTTCCACCAGCGTCAACATCAACCTTGCCCTCGAGCGCGTATCCAGTGTGCGCATTCTGTATCGTCATGGCCGCCGTTTGCGCCTTTGCAGCCTCCCTTGTGTATATGGCCTGGTATACAGCCTCCTCGATCCCATGCGCGACAGTCACGAATCCATGGCTTTGCATAAGAACGACCGCATGATCCGGTTCCAGTTGAGGCTCCGAAGACGCACCGCCTAGCTGCGATGGTAGCGCCGAACGAACCTTGGAATAGATGAAGCCGGTTGAAGTAGCAGGTTTGAATGCCGCAGCAAGAGAAGCACCCAGCGTAGTGTTGCTCACAAGCAGACTATGTTTTGAGCCCGACGGATAGCTACTCGAGGCGTCCCACACAGGAACCTTTGATCCTGTTTGTTACCAGAATCAGCATTCTGACAGTCCATGAGTCTTTCTCTTAAAGAAGGAGCAAAGTTTACCCAAGAAACCAGCCATGTGAATCGTATTCTTCAATGGTACCCCGCTGATGCAATAAGGAAGCACATCGCCCGCGTGGCTATGGACTACACTGTTGATGGCTGGGAATCGCTTGTAAATCTCACTATGAATGTATCGCTCCAGATACCCGGGCTTTGCATCTTTCTCGACCGCTTCAGCGCTGTCAACGTGGTACTCGACTAGATCTTCTGGCGTGCTAATCAGCGCCGGTGGCATGTTGCATGGCATCCAGAATGTCGCTGGGTTATCCGGAGAGCGCACAGAAATGTGCCCGTATGCATCGACAAGGCCATGGTGGTCGAGGATGTGGCTTGCTGTGACTAGCCCTCTGAAGAGATCTTCAAGGCCAACCTTTTCGCGTTTTGGGTAGTATCCAGCTGACATTTTCGGCGAGTTGCAGGTGGAGTCGTCGACATGATGAGCAGCGGGGGTCATGGCATGTCTTTGGTTTTGCAATGCCTGTTTGCGATGCCCGATGACGTATGTTCCCCACGTCCTAGGGTGGTGAGGGAAACGACTGGATGGGATGTAATCGGGCGGGGGTGGAAGCTTGCTGGACCCTGAGCAACGACATACGATCACATCCTTGACTTGGCAATTTACTCACCTGCAGGAACGCCCAAACTGCAATGCCCAAGTAACAGGTCCTGTCGGCTTTCGTCATTATTGCGTCTGCCGAGAACGAGCAGCATCTTCCTTTCCCATCTACAGATAATGCTACATGTAGCCCGTGCATGGAATAGTCCAACTGCACCATACGCATGGCTGGGGGTAGGGCTGCAATTAAAGTTACTTTTCTGGGAACGAACAGCAGGCATCTTCTAGTTCTAGTTACGTTGAACAAATTGCTTTCTGTGACTGAGTCAGAACCATTCTACTAGACCTCGTTGCCCCTTTCAGACAGGCTCCTCAGACTTACAGTGTCTTGTCTTGAGCAGTTTATTCGGATACCATGTCCTTTTCGAACAGTTGCGTCAATGGCAAACAATCAATAGAACACCTGTTAATGTCTCTCGGACTCACGGTCAGTATGAGCAAATTGGCATGGCATATCAAGCCCAAGAGTTACTACCACTGTCGAGGGAAGTAGCCCCCAGTAATGGCAGTTCAGATGATCTTCATATTAGACAACTGGTCTCTTATAAGAAGATAGCAGCACAGATATATAGTGTAAGCACATGCCCTATTCAAGCTCAAGGCAAGCTCAGCAACAAAAGAGATGATACCGAAGGCGCTTGGTAAGCAGTGTTCAGATGTATGATAACTTCCAGAGCGCAAAAGTTGGATGCGCAATTGTGGAGACTATCCATTGACACCTGGGTATCATATCGAGCCTAAGTGTGCAATTGTCAGGATATTGTTCAAGAGTGGAAAGGAAGTGGAGACAGTCAGATTCGTTTCGTTGTTGGCGTACAAACCCATGAAGGACTCTTTGTTTTGTTTTCTTGCGTGTGTCATACTAGTGAGCAGAGAGTTTTCCTGCTAGTACCTTGTGAAGTAGCAAAACTACTGTACATTAACATCACGTTCATCCATACAAGTTGTTACCGTCGACACCTATGCGTCCTGCCCAGTCTTCCCCAACATACTATCATCTTACCACTGATGTTTCTTTAGACCGTCGAGTAGAGCTCATCAAGGTTCAGTCTCGTACGGGAGCTGTAGGGGGGGTATCAAACAAACAGATGACCTGAAGCGGGCGCTTGAGGGCTTGCGTCGAATGGATGATTGCGTAGTATCGTTTTCATGGTCGGCGACAGACCGTGATGCCTAGTGGTATTGAAGCGTACAGTCCGGCTGTAGCTCGACCACTGTTGGCGCAGTTGTAGTTCTGCCGGTCTCGGCTGCAAGCAGCAACTTCCGGGAGGAACCGTCAGCCGCATGATCCACTGGCAGCCACCACCTTGCGCAGATTATTTTCTTTTTCCCGTAGGCGACCTGGCTCCTGGTTCCTGGTGCGTGGGAATGGTCTTGGCGGTCTGCACGACTCCAATCTCTAGCCTTTAGCTCCCACCATCTTTCCAACATGCGCCGTCTTCCACCCTCTTGACATCTCCAGGTGCCCGGCAAGACTGCTCTTGGACGCTCTCATCTTTCTTCTGCAGCACCATCATCATCAGCCCATGTCTACGTCAACATCACCCTCGCCCTCGCCGTCGTTGGCGGCATCTATGAATTCGCTCTCTCCACTCTCTCCACTCGTCTCTTCGCTATCGCTGTCCTCATCAACGATCTTGCCCTCGACTTCACATTTCCTTGCAAAGCAGCACCCTTCCTTCTCATTCTTTGCACCAATACCTATGCCGACGTACATTCCCTGTTTGACTTCTTCGATGATCTTGTCAATGTCGACGGTGCATCCACTGTCGTTGTCGTAGATTATCTTCTTAGCGCGGCTGTTGGCTGCCGACTTGGTCGAGTGCACGGAGATGATGTGCGTGCTGCCAATGTTTGCCTCGAGACTTTGGGCAGTCGGGTAGCAAGTGTCGGTAACAATGTAGATGATGTGGGGGCCAGATGGCGAGTTTGTCATTCTGGTGGGCGCCCTGGTGGACAGCGGGGGCGGTATCTCGATGCTTTGTTGAATGTACGAGTCGCCAATGTTGTGGGTATGGGGCGTGGGCGTTGGACCGTCTTTGGCGTCGATGCAGTGTGGACAGTAGTGGCTGCTGGCCTCGGACGCTGTGCTGGACGTCTGGCGTGCGTTGGGCGCCATGGCTGCTGCTGACTGATAGCGGTAGGGTGGGGGTGGACAGTGGGATGACCAGGTCGAGGATGGGAGTAAAGTAAATGGGGACTGGAGCAAAGCAAATAAAAAATGAGGATCAAAAGAAGGTTGCTAGGATAATAAGAAAAGATATGTGCAAGAGAAGCCCCTGCTCGAGTGCAGCCGCTGGAGGGCAGCAAAAGCGAGGGTGCCGGTGTGTCGGTTGGGCAATTGCAAAATTCACGATGCTGTGCACATGGGATTTTGCACAAACCGGGGAGGGGTTTTAGAAATCGTCGATGCGCGGCTAGACCGCATTGTTTAATTTATAGTCTGGCGCAGTTTCCTGCGTGTGGCTTTGAGCTCGACTCCGCGGAGGATTGGCAGTTGATGGAGGAAAAAAAAGAGTAGGACGATGGTGAAGGAAGCAGAGAGAAGGGGAGAGCAGAGGCTGGACGATTGTGCATTTCTAAGCTCACCTGTTCTGCCCTCGTCGTGGTGGTGGTGCGACTCTCCGTGTGGCTATTCTCGCGAGGATCCTCAGCTCGACGACTGCGCGCATGTCTTTTGTCGCCACCGAGCGACCCAAGTCCATCAATCGTATCCGAAGCATGGCCATTGGGTGGAACGTTCGAGATTTTTCTTTTCTTCTCCAGTCTCTTTTGGCAATCTTTTCTTTCGCGCCGATTACACGGCCAGGTTTGCGCGGCCCGGGCGCGTGGGAGGTGGTGCTGAGCATTGCGTGTGCAATGGCAGGCGGTGGCGGCGGTGCTACTCCCTGCTCCCCCGACCGACTCCGCCGTTGCCACCAAGGGAGTGGAAAGAGAGAGGTGCGGAATGCAGGGGAGTGGAGTGGACAAGGCATGGCATGGAGCAGGACGTAAAGAACAAAACTCGTGAACGGCCTTTTTCCTTGTTTTGCACCGTCTGCACAGCAGCGATCGACTAGGATCTAGATTGGAGATCGCCTCCTGCCCTTCCGATCCCCCCGCCGTCCTCGTCCCTCCGCTCGACCCGTTGCCCTGAGCCCGACTGTTCTGGCCCATCAAAGAGCCCCGTGGTGTGGTTCTAACCACGGCGGACGACACAAGCCTCATCCACGCACTGCTTGGCCCGGGTCTGATTGGTGCGGGGCGTGTGGCGTCGACGAAGAGGTGAAGCCGTGTGCTGGTGGCGTATCTCGTGTCTGCCAGGCCAGAGACGCAATCGGACCCTGCATCGTTGCCCAACGCCCATGTCCCAGTGCACACAGCATATCATTGCGGCCCGGCTGCTGTGGATACGTACGTGGCGCCAACTTGGCCATGCGACTGACAGAAAATGCTCCGTCAAGTCAATCCGGCTGTTCCTTCCGATGCATGTCTGTCCATGGCCGCCGTCCTGGTCCGCAAACCTAATAGCCATCCTCATCTTGTACGCTTATCAACAGTCATGTGGACACTCCGCCCCTACCTACTTACCTGCGCCACACTTTTAGCATCCATCATCACAGCACCCCTTCTCCCGGCCAACATGCACCTTGTCAAAAACACATTATAGATAATCATACAGATGAAACCTACTCCACTCTGCCGTTATACTTATGCCCCCGTGTGCCATACAGACCCTAGTGCCGCCCGCCCCACACACTGCTAATACATGTCCCTCCCTATAGTAAAAGAAAAAAAAAGAAAGAGGGAGGTACAACTGACTGCCATACAGGCGCCATGCCAACAAGAATAAACCTTCTTACTCCGCGTCTTGCGTCGCTGTCTTGGCCTCACTGGCAGGCTGGGCCTCCTCTTGACGTTCCAAAATGCTCTTCTCTTTTTCTTGGTCCTCAGCCACCTCCACAGTCGGCGGTACCTCACTAGCCTCAACTGCCGCACCTTGCTCCCGCGTTTCTGGATTTTGGCCCTCGACATCAGGGTGAGGAGGCGCAACACCATGTTCCTCGGCCTCATCGTGCGACTCGACTAGCTCATCAAAAACCTCGTTGCCTTCGTCATCAACAAGGCGCGTCCGCGTCTCATAGCGCGTCTTGAAGCTAACCTTGCCCTTGAGCGCTTCAACCTCTGCATCGTTAAGGACCCGGCCCTTTTCGTCGCGATACTCGACACGCTCTTCCTTCGCAATAACAGGCATGTCCTGACGAACTTCCTGGGGTGCGGCCGAAACAGCCGCTTCATCGACGACGCCTTCCTGCTTTACCAACTCCGGCTGCTGTTTTGGCTGTTCAGGCTGGACATTGAGCACAGGGGGTGCAGCCGGCGCTGATGATGGCACAGATGCTGATGATGCCAGAGGTTCACTCTGGCTGTATGCTTCATACTGTAAATTGTCAGATTGAACTCA
This sequence comes from Bipolaris zeicola 26-R-13, assembly GCF_000523435.1. Lineage (NCBI taxonomy): Eukaryota > Fungi > Ascomycota > Dothideomycetes > Pleosporales > Pleosporaceae > Bipolaris > Bipolaris zeicola. The sequence continues at coordinate 16,238 of NW_006912151.1, forward strand.
TCATACCATGTCCAATTAGCTTACCGAAGTGAGGAAGTTGTTGCACTCCCAGTCCCAGCTGTTGAAAAGCTTGACACTGTTGCATGCATCCTTAGTCCATGGGTTGCCGTATGCAAGCGGCGAGAAAACCGTGAAGACCATAATGGCAACCGCCAGGAAACCGACAGCTACTGCTTGGCCAATAGCAGGATATTCCCTGAGTCCAAACACGCTGAACCGGTAGCTTACAAAATCAAAGATCTGGCAAAGCGCAAGAATGGCAAAGTATAGAGCCGGAAGGTAGTGATGCAAGAACAATTGACGCGCCATTAGGTAGAAAGGGAAGTAGTGGAACGCCCATCCTAGGATGCTCATGCCAACTTCATAGTCGAAACGCTTGAATACGACATTGTTGTAGTCACGGTAGCCACGCTGCCATCGGAGAATGGCAATGCCCTTGATAGCAACGTAGAGAGCGATCAGCGCTGTGGAGCTCCACCAGATGACAGGATTTCCGATCAGGTAGATTTGGCGGTGGTGTTTGCCCCAGAAGTTGATACCTCGGCGGAGGATAGGCCATGAGGGAGGACGAGAATCCCAGGCGTGCGACTCTGTCAGACCGGCGTTCGTCTTCCACATGACCTTCTGCAACTCCCAGAACTTCCCAAAGAAGCCAGGGTTGCGGTAGTTGACCTTCTCCACTTCCCCATCCACCATTAGTGGATGCACGTTGCCCTCAATGTACCATATGCTGTTGGGCAGGGTGCCTTGCTTGGCACACGTAACCTCTTGTTGCTCGAAGCCCCACTCGGGAAGTTTCACCTTGTGAGAAAATAGTGCGCAGCCAGTCATCACATGGATCAACCTGAACTTGGACTGGATGGTACGAAGGCGCTTCTTAGCCTCAGCTCCATCCGACTTGCTCGGAATAATCTCAACGCGGAAGAGGTCGTTGGCGTCGCCCTCAAAACCCTGATAGCCATACGCCGAGACTTCATTCTGCCAGTCTGCTTCGGTAACAGGTGGGCGAACATCGTGAGAGTGGAGACGTCGGTCGGTAGTGATGTGGTAGAGACGAATGATGGCGCCGTTTTCAATATGAAAGGGGCCTACGCCGTCCCAGGCTTTCGGGCTAGTCAAGTTAGGACCAGTGTAGTCTTCGGGCATAATTGGCAGGGTTTGGTTCTCCAAGATCCAGATGTTGTTCTCATCCTTGTGAGGATATAGAGTGATCTGCTGTTGCTTGCTTCCGGTAGGGTACATGTGGCTGTGAGAATGAAGATATCCGCCCTGCGTGTTCCAATGGCGCAGTGAGACGCGGCTTCCGTACGCAACATCTGCCGGTACATCTTGCATGCCCTTGGAGTTTAAAGTTGCCTGGAACTCAGAAGACATGAACCCATCACCCTCGCCAGGATTAACAAGGCAGAGGAAGTGGATTCCAAACATAGCCATGTAGAAGGAGACGGGAATGATAACCAAGCAAAAGAGGCGTGCAAAGAAGTGCTTGAACCACAGCCTCGGTGTTACGTTCTTGTGGTCTCCAAGCAGAACCCATAGTTGTACAAGTGTCAGACTGCCGACCCAAGCGATGGTGAACAGGCCGACCCACTTGACACTGACAGTCGCACCAAGTCCTAGACCAGTAGCAGCCAACCAGAACCACCACAATGGCTTGAAGGCCTTGGGGGGTCCCTGTTCGTGTTGGTTCATGAAGCAGGTCCATGCGAGCGCGGTAAGGGCGGTGAAGATGATGAGCGGAGAGTCGAGTAAGATGAGGCGAGACTGGGTGACGAGAGCGTTATCTTGAAAAGGTCAGTATCAGGTGCAACAGCGGCTACAATTAGCGTCTTACCGAAAATGACAAGACCTGCACCCAACGCTGCTGTGGTGGTGCGACATCCAGCAGCCTTTAGGGTCAGGAACATGGTCGGAATGGTCAAGACACCGCAGATGGCGGGCAACAGGCGCATAGTGACATAGGGAACATTTGGCTCAAGGTAGTCCTTGCCAATGTCCTTGAAGTCAAAGTTTCCGTCAAATCCGCCCAACCATCCAGCAAGTGTAATGAGGAGCTTCGCAAGCGGCGGGTGGACATCCATGAAGAACCTGCCCTTGATGTATTTCGAGGCGAATCCACCGAAGCTACAATGACCCTGTCAGTCCGCATTCACAAAAGCCATATCAACAAGAATGACTTACTGGACCTCGTCAAAGACAACACTGGTCGGCTGCTGGATCCTGAAGAGCCTTACAGCAGTTGCAATGGCGACCAGTACGGCTAGCAACGACCAGTCAGAGCCCGGGAGGCTGAAGATGTCATTGTCCTTGACACCCTCGGAGGCGTAACTTCGAACTTTCTGCTGCGACTGCTGCTTTCTGCCGTTCCGCGATCGTGATCGTGACTTTGATCTATTGGAACGGCGCGATGAGGGCTTCTCGCCTAGGTAGGCATTGGATGCCGAGAGGCTCGCCATGGCGGCGGCGTACTGAGTAGATGTTGCGTGGCCCGACTAAGGTGGGAGGTAATGATGAGGGTCGGGGGAACCTTGCAGCGCTTCTGCTGTAGCGTAGGCAATGGGCACTCGGGCCTCTTAGTCGGAAAAGGAAGAATTAATGAAAGTGAGAAGGAGGTCCCATCAATGTGAAGAGTGAAGGGTGGGGGCCGCAATTGTAGTTGCGGCGATACGAGCCAGGGGGAAAGAGGGTTCCCGCGAGGAGTAGTGCTGCGTACCAATTGACCCTTGTTGCAAGCTGTTCCTTACTACGCGGCCTTGCCGAACTGGGAAACGAAGTGCTGAATATAGATCAGGGTACTTGGTCGACTGGTATTCACCATGTCATCTAGTAGATTCGAGAGAACAAGTCGTCCTAAAATTAGACCCTCGACTCGGTCCTGCACCGAGAGTTTTGACAGCCGTCGATAAGCCGAGACGCGTCTACTTAGCATTTCACCGACTGCCTCAGCCTTGCCAGTGTCGATGTGGCTGGAGTGTGGCTAAAGTGAGGCTAAGATCCGGATTGGAACAACTAAATGATCCGGCCAGGAGCCTACCATGCATGCCATCCTGGAACTTTGCGACGCTGCCGCATCGCGAACCTGCACCACTGCTACTCGACCCCCCGCAGTATCCATACGCGTCGCGTGCAAATAGTGGCACGTGAGTAATCGCGATTTGTTCTTTTGCTGGCGCCGATCTACGTACAACGCGATTCGCCATTATTCTACCACGACCTCTCTCTTGCGACTTATCAACATCGCTCGCAGCCAAGTTCCCGACCAACACATACCGTCATGGCCAACCCCAACGGTGATGCCGCTCCAGCCGGCGTCATCGAGCTCGACGTGAAGCCCCCCTCGAACATGGTCATTCCCCCGCCCGGCGTACGCGAGGCCGTGGCAAAGACTGCTGATTTCATTTCCCGTCGAGGCGAACAACACCTTGTAGGAATGAAGCAGCGTCTCACCGCCGACCCCTCCACGAAGACCAATTTTGGCTTCGTCTTGGAAGACGATCCGTACAACGCATATTTCTTGTGGTATTTGCAGCAACTGAGGGAGGGTCATGGGCGCTCCTCGGACAAAAACTCCAAGCAAGCCGTGGATAACAAGCCCAAGGGCCCCCCCGAACCGCCCAAGTTCCGCTTTTCGGCCCGCATGCCTAACATCAACGCCAAAGATCTGGAAGTGCTAAAACTTACTGCTCTGTACACGGCGCGCGTTGGTGAGAATTGGCTAAAGGATCTGCGCAACCGTGAGTTGGGCAACTATCAGTTTGACTTTCTCAGAGCCAATCACAGCTATTTCCAGTTTTTCCGATCGCTCGTCGAACAATACAAGATCCTGCTTGAAGAAGAGGCGACGGTCGAGGCACGTATCCAGGAACTTCAGCACAACATCAAAAACCGGTTTCACGTGTTGGACCGCGCAAAGGGTCGCGCTGAGTATGTCAAATATGTGAATGCGCAAAAGGAGAAAGAAGAGAAGAAGGTAGAAGCCGAGAAGCAGGAGTATGCGACCATTGACTGGCATGACTTCAGCGTCATTGCGACAGTCATTTTTGATGAGGCTGATGATGCTGCGGATCTCCCTCCACCTGCTCAGCTGAATGATCTACAGTCCCAGTCTCTTGAACAAAAGGCCGCCGTTTCATTATCTACACGTCGTCTGGAGGAGGCCATGCCCGACGATGTCACATACTATAATGTCACTCAGCAGCAGGTACCACCGTCTCCAATGCAACCAAATTACGCCCCAACTGCACCACCCGTGCATTCGCCGTACGGTGCATCGCCATATGCGCCTCCTCCTATGCCCGATTACCGAACACCAGCGCAGATATCACGCGAAGAGGAGCAGGCACGATTGGCCAAGGAACGCCAGGCAGAAAGCGAGCAGCGCGCACGCGCACAGGCTGCTGCCAGAGGAGCGCCTGGTCGCATCGTCACAGACTACGTCCCCCGCGTTGCCACAAAGAAGGCAAACGTACCAATGGCCGTGTGCCCTAACTGCAAGCAGCAAATTCCTTCCAACGAGATGGATGAGCATATTCGAAGTAAGCAGATTTCTGAACGTTTTACATACTTAGGAATACCATATGCTAACGCTCTGTCGCAGTTGAATTGCTCGATCCGCGCTGGAAAGAACAACGTGATAAAGCTGAAGCTCGATACTCGACGACGATCAACACCGCCGACGTTGCAAACAATCTCAAGCGTTTCGCTAGTCAGCGTGAAGACATATACGACGGTGCCACTGGCCAATCAATATCCGCCGAAGAAGAGGCTCGGAGGAAGAAGGCTGCAATGTCATATGATGGACAGCCAGATCCTGCAAAGGATGCTGCCCGCTTATCGCAGATGCAGAGCATGAACGTCCAAGAGCAGCTTCGAAGGATACAGGAAAAGCATCGCCAGTAGAGTGCATGTGTTTGTAGGTCTTTCTTTTCCTTTCCCGGATACCACTGTCATTCTATAAATCGATTCATTTGCATTGAGTGGCGTTTGGGAAGTACGGGCAGATGGACCCGCCCTGATTGGGTTTGAAGAGAGATTAAAATGGACTTTTGTGTAAAACAAGACTGGGTCGGTGGCCTGGTCACCGATATTGTAGCTGCGAGTCTCTAATGAATACGTATGATCTCAAATACAATCACCGAAAATATTGATTTTCTTACATGTAATTGCGTAGAGAAATCGGTCGAGTACAAGCGCGAGCGGGCTGTGGCCGAGCTGCGATTCGGCTCGGACTTGCGAAGCTTTCCTCCGACCTGCGTCAAAACCTATGACCTAACCAGCGACTTTTATCGTAGGCGCAACACTTCACACCTGTGTACTGCCCTCCACACACAAGAAACCATGTCATTAGCGCAAGCAACCAAAGGCGATGTTGCCTACCAAGTGCGCTCTCTGGTACGTATTCGCGCCACTGTAATTCTTCAAAACATCCCCGCGTTACTGGAGCCACTGTGTGGTATTGCTGCCTTGCTTCTGTTCCTTTGACAGTGATCCTTGGGACGTCGATACGATTCATTGCTCGAGTGCGACAAATGGCTGCCTTGCGGTATGAAGATTACCTGCTGACTTGCTACGTGAATAGTATCGGTCGTTGTTACGCCAGAGCAACCAATTCGCTGCCTATAACTTCCGCGAATACGCCAAACGGAGAACACGCGATGCCTTTCGGGATAACAAAGATGTGAAAGATGAGCGGGTCATACAAGAAATGGTACAAAAGGGCTTGAGTGAGCTACAAATGTTGAAGGTGAGTACACAATATGGAAGTTCAGCAATATGTGGGGTATGGGCAGACATGACAGTATTCCTAAGTAAAAGAGACGGCACACAAAACAATACGCAAGGCGACAAGTGGCACTGGAAGTGATGGGCTTCAGCGCGTAGACGATGATCGTAACAGAGGGCAATACAGAGTGGAACCTAAGCTGACACAAATCAATAGAGGCAAACAGTCATAAGCCAATTCTACCAAATTGATCGCCTAGTCGTTGAGGGTGGCAAGGAGGGCAAGCAAAAGGGAGATCGCAGCGATATCGTCAGAGTAAAAGACCAAGGGTGGGATTAAACATAGTAGGGAAAAAACGGGATGTTGACGATGAAAAGAGATGATATTGTAACAACATTGCCCACATTGCACCGAAGGAAAGGCGATTGTGTGGCACAATGTTTGATTGAAAACGATCTGCAAAGACGAATGTATGTACTGTATTATATGGGGTTTGCCATTCGAGTCCCCAAATGGAGTGATGGAATGACACCAAACCAACCTGTAAATTTTAGCACCAATATTCTCAGCATGACGGATCACGTTTGCAAGCTCTTTTCCGCTCTGGACATTGGCCTTACTTGCCCACCTATCGCAGCTGCATACAGTTGCTGTGTTGCTTCAGGAGGAGGTTCGACGTAGATTTGCCGAGACTACCTTTTGGAGAAATACATATTGAGTCACAAGGCTCATTTCTGTATATCTCATTGTATAAGCTACATTTCTTATAACAACAGGAACTGATGTATGATACGCTTCACTCCCCAACAGCCAATGGTTGCAAGCCAACCAGGTTTGGTATAGTGGCGCACGGTTGCACCTTCCAGGTCGCAAACCGACGCGCCTCCCCTTCACGCATCGCGACTTCCCGCCGCATTGCGCCAACATCAATCCAACCTTCACCGCCTGTTTCTCGAGGCAGTCGCATATCACTATGGCTCCGGTACGTCATTTCCTTGCGTTGTTGATAGAGATGCGCCTGCCCTCTGTTTTCGCGAGCCCGCATCCTTGCCACATTTGAACGCGTGCACAAGGCGCTCTTCTTGCGGCGCGCATCGCATACACCATCATCATGCCTTCATTTCTAAACAAACACCATTTATTACGAGGCTTGGGCCGAAAAAGGAAGTCCGCGCTTCAACCTAGGCATTTGTCAACGGATGATGACGAATGGACTCCAAATGCAGGGTCGTCTACTGTACTGGCAAATGATTGACGCACCCACTCATAATACCAGACACGCTCCTTTCCACTATGCAATGCAACACATATGATGATTTCACCGGGTCCCAATGCTAACATCACGTGACTAGTTCCGGAACAGAGACCGCTCCAACAGGTCGGGGCGTGGGCAGATAGAGCATAATGTGCTGGAAGGACTGCCCATTACCCAATATCGAGAAGCTGAAATTACTATTGAACCACATTCTGCCGAGAACAAGCCCTTGGACAAAGATGCTTGGCCTGAATTACCAATGCCTCGGGATTCCCATATGCTCCCGGAACATTCTCAACAGCTCCTTCGAGCTGCTCGGTCTGGAAAGCTTTACAAACCCCCAGCGCCACCAGAAGAAGACAATGAGATGAAAGATGAGGAAGAAGAGACCAAAGAGATTCATACTGGATTCACTGTCAAGAAATACGTCAAGATAGCACGCCATTTAGAAGGTCCAGAGCCAGAATATCTTGCCAAGAGAAGGAAGGGTCTCCCATCGCCATATGTTAGCACCCAAGTCGCACAGCCTGTGCTACGTGAGACAAAGGTGAAGAAGCTCGATGCAGAAGGCAATGTAGCTGTCTACAAGGTCCTTGTTCCAGAAGGGCAGTCAGTGGAGGGTGAAGTGCAACCTACAGACGCTGCTATCGAAGTCGCGCCAGCTACTGCTGCACCAGGAACGATCGTCGAGGGTATTGGTGTAGTGAATGCCGAAGGAATTGTTGTAGCCAACGACGTTGTGCAACAAACACCTCCCAGGAGACGGCCACCCCCTCCCAAGAAAGTCAAGCGTGGCGGTCCGGGTAGAGGCAAGAAGAAGGTTGTTTTTGCCGAAGGTGCGGCAGAGCAAGGGACCCCAGCATCGACTGCTGGTGGTGATTCACTCGAAGTACCCGGTGTAAAACGAGAAGAGGGATCTGTAGCACCTTCAGATGGTGGAGACACGCCAATGGCTGATGCCGGAGGCCAAGACGAGGAGGGCTCTGGCGAAGAAGGCTCTGAAGATGAGGATCATGACATGGAACATACCTCAACGCCCGCAACTCCCCTGCGATCATCGGCCGCACCACCCAGTACATCTGCGATGGATATCTCAGATACCCCGGAAGCAGCTCCAAGTGAACCTGTCGTGGAATCTTCTATAATCGTTCCAACAGAGCCTTCGGCAGAGACTTCTGTAATACCTCTTATCGAGGCTGATGCGGGGACTCCCATGGAGGTAACGCCCTCGTTACCGACTGCTATTGAGCCATCACAAAGTGCCGGAGAGACCGAGACAGCAACTGTGAAAACTTCGACACCCGAGATCATCCAACAGGTTTCAGGACGTGACAAGTCTAGCTCGCCAGACATGCCGTTATCTGCCATATCTCATAGCCGTCAAAACTCGCTCAATCATGTGTCAACTCCCGTGACCACCACCAAGATTGCTGTTCCCGAAGATACTCCGAATGAAGCCCCAGCTCCTCCAATAGAAGCGGATGCCGCACCGGCGCCGACGGTCACGGCTGAACCTGAACCTGAACCTGAACCTGCCCATGAGCCTGTACCCGCGCTTGCCCCTGAGTCTATACCAGAGCCTGTATCGGAGTCTGCACCAGAAGCTGTACCGGAGCCAGTACAAGAACCCGCAGCGAAGATTGAGAACTTACCAGAGCCGCAGCCGAAGTCGGAACTAGAGCCAGAGCCAGAACCAGAACCAAAACCAGAACCAGAACCTGCGCCCGAGTCAATACAATCCCTACCTGATGCTCCTTCTCCACAGCCTTCCGAACCAGATCTCATGGGAAGTCTTGAAGAACAGCTTAAAAAAGACAACGACGATATGAACAAGTCACAAAGCGGTGAGACCTGAAATTCTTGTCTCTAGCATTGCTCGCGTTCGGCTCAGCACACATCAATGAGCTTGGCTGTGAATTGAAGACATCGGATTTTGACGGTGTCATGAGTTGCCGCATTAGGTACATAATAAGGATACTCTCAGCGGCAGGTTTCGCATATACCTGAGTCTTTCTAGATGGACTAATCAGGCGACTGGAGATTGTACCTTTTGCTTAATCTTTTCCCACCACATGGCGTTTTGCACGTTGGATATGGAGAGTCTTTTCAGGTATTATTGGTCTGGTTCAATTGAAGTTTTGTGCACTGTTGTATTAGTACGAACGAATGATAAAGAAATTCATCATGCTATTTGATGTACCTTGATCCATTGCTGTATATCACTGCGGTTGTTGTCACCACTATTGAGCCTTTGGAGTTATCTACTTCTGTTAGAGATGTGCATATCTGATAAGAAGGCTGTCTCCTGTCACCTTATTACGTCATTTCCAGCGTTACCCGACGGGAACCCCTCACATCACGCTCGTTAATTCCGCCATCTTACCATTTACTAACGCAATAAAGGCAGGTCCATTACCGAACCATCTACCGTTTCGTATAATATATATCTGTCCACGAACGTGCAGAACACATAGGTACGATTTTTCCTACGAATAATCCGTATTCATACCAACAACCATGCCTTCAATAACTGAGACTGTAAAAGCACATCAACCAGATCTAGGTCCATACGAAGAACTCTGTAAGTGCCGTCTCTTCCGCCCAATAGAGGTAATCACTAATATCGTATTAGACAAATGGTTTCACACTCATCCAGAGCTTTCATTTCAAGAAAAGAACACTGCAGAAGCCATTGTTAAGCACCTCGAGACTTTCAAAGTGTTCACAATCCATTCTTCCATCGGCGGTCATGGAATCGCTGCCAGTTTCTCAAATGGTCCAGGGAAAACTATCCTTTTGCGTGCTGACACCGATGCCCTGCCCGTTGAAGAGCAGACGGGACTGCAGTACGCTAGCACAGCGCGCATGAAAGATCTTGATGGTATTGAGAAGCCTGTCATGCATGCCTGTGGGCATGACATGCACGTTACTTCGTTACTCGCAGCTGCAGAGTGCTTGGTCAGATGCAAGGATGAGTGGAGTGGTGAGTTGATATTAGTGTTCCAGCCCGCCGAAGAGAGAGCAGGTGGGGCCCAGAATATGGTGTAAGTGCAGAGGGACCCCAACAGAACTTCACAAGAATACTGATGAAGTCCAGTGATGACGGTCTATACAAAAAGGTCAAAGAACCTGACGTCGTAGTCGGAGCACACGTCATGCCTGAAAGAGCTGGAGTAATTGGCACGAAACGCGGTCTCATCGCCAGCTCAGCAGACAGATTCCAGTGCGTGAATAATTCTTATTGCCTTTTCCAAGCTGACAATGCCATAGACTCCGCATCCCAGGTCGTCAAGCCCACGCCTCAACCCCCCATCGCAGTATCGACCCCATCGTACAAGCAGCTTCCACGATCATGCGTCTCCAGTCCATTGTGTCGCGCGAGGTTGACCCCCTAGACTTCGCCGTTGTAACCGTCTCGGCTTTTCATGCCGGCGACGCCGAAAACATCATTCCCTCCGAGGCCAACCTGAAAATCGACGTGCGTGCAGGTCTGCCCCAAACTCGCGAGCGCGTTCTAGCAAGCGTAAAACGCATAATAGCTGCTGAAGCAGCTGCTTCCAACAATCCCTCTGAGCCCACACTAACGGCGACAACACAATTCCCCCTATTGTTCAACGATGACGGTGTCACCGATGCGCTAGAGCAGTCTTTTTCCGAGCACTTCAAGCCTGGTAAAATGAGTTATCAGAACGACATTGCGAGGCTCCAGGGAAGTGAAGACTTTGGTATTCTGGCCACGGCAATTGGAAAACCGAGCTGCTTTTTCCTGTATGGAGGAATAGATCCCAAGGTATGGGACAAGGCGGAGGCTGAGGACAGGATGAGTGAGGATATCCCTGGAAACCATAGTCCGTTTTTTGCGCCGGTTGTTCAGCCTACTCTTACTGTTGCTATGGAGGGGTATGTTGTTGCGGCGTTGACCTTTTTGAAAAAGGGGCAGTAGTTGAGCAGCTTTGAGAACATCAATGATTTCATGAGTGGTGACGGTTATTTATTCATTGGATAATCCTTTAGTAAATCATGTGAAAGAGTATGTGGTTGTCAAAGATCTCGAATGAGCCACCGCAAATGAAAGCATTTCGGTTGGTCACGAAGTTATCGATGGTATAGAGACGGCTAAATTACATTATTAAGGTCATGAGATTCTTAGTAAAGAGAAAGCCACTGTGGATATGGTCATCATGCCAGAGCTAGGTGGCTGTATCGAAGGCAGGGAAGGGACCTTGCTATAACCTAATAAGGATCGAAACAGTAGACTACTACCCCACCCTTTCCCCACTCATGTGCTCCCCATATGTTTCCCAGGTGCAAGTATATCCACATCTGACAACCAGGTTGCAGCGCCATTGCCTGGGCAGACACTCCCCTCTTTATATAATATTATCAAATTGCTTCGTACTAATGACGTATAAACGACGATGGCGGGTAAACCTATCAAATCACTTAAAGTCGGCGTCCTAGGAACACCATCATCTTGCCAAGAAGTCTGCCACTCACAATCGCATTACTCACAACCATGTCTCACCAGGAAGATAATAAAAATGCTCCCGAAGAGCACCAGATGCACCGCACCGGCTCATGGTTGCCATCCGACCACCGCGTGCACAAGAAATGGCTGGGAGGCATCATAGAAAAGGTGGAAAACAACCCAAAAGATCTCCACCCCGTCATTCAGGAATTCAAGGATTTGATTGAGAAAAATACGCGCATCTACATTCTCGTCAACTCCATGTTCGAAGAGATACCCGCCAAGAAGCCGTACAAGAGAGATCCGGGCGGCCACAAGCAAGTTCGTGATTATCACCATATGTTGGAGCTTTTCAATCACATTCTTACTACTGCGCCTGAGTGGAGTGATCATGAGTATTCGGTCGGTGTGGTTGGGACACCATTCAATGCTATTCTGGACTGGCCTATGGTAAGTACGACCGACACATCTAGATATCTGAGCCGAACTAACATATCTGTTTCCTACCTTTAGGGCACACCATCCGGCTTCGCCTTCTTCCTCGACCCAGAAGTCAACAAGATGATTAAAAAAGTCCTAAATGCATGGGCTGAATTCCTCGCCTCCCCCGACTCAGCATACGTGCTAGATAACAACAAGATCGGCTGGTTCAGCGAGCATGGCACACACGATCTCGAGCTGACCGCGAACGTGGGCCACTCCTCCCACAAATTCGACGAGCTCTTTCAATGCGATCCGAAAAAGAAGTACCACGGTTACGAATCGTGGGACCACTTTTTCACACGCCTCTTTCACTTCGACAAGCGCCCCGTCGCCAGCCCTGATGACAACACCGTCATCGCAAACGCCTGCGAGTCAAAACCATACAAAGTGAGTCGCAACGTCGCACAACGCGACCGTTTCTGGATCAAAGGCCAACCATACTCGCTCATCGACATGCTTGCCATGGACCCCCTGCACGAGCAATTCATCGGCGGAACAATATACCAAGCTTTCCTTTCCGCGCTGAGTTACCACCGTTGGCACGCGCCCATTAGCGGTACGATCAAGAAAGCGTATCTAGTCGAAGGCACCTACTTTTCTGAACCACTGTTCGAGGGTCTCGGTGATCCTTCCAACAAGGGAGGTATCAGTGAAGAAGGTGAGAAAACGGGTCAGGGGTATCTTACTGCGACGGCTACGCGAGCGATTATTTTTATCGAGGCTGATAATTCCGATCTGGGCCTTGTGTGCTTTATGGGAATTGGTATGACGGAAGTGTCTACGTGCGAGATCACGGTCAAGGAAGGCGAGCGTGTTGAGAAGGGGGATCAGATTGGCATGTTTCATTATGGGGGGAGTACGCATTGCTTGATTTTCAGGAAGGGAGTGGAGTTGGAGGGATTTCCTGATACCCAGGATGTGGAGCACAATGTTCCTGTTAGGTCGAAACTTGCTGTTGTTAAGAAGACTGGTTGAGTGGGTGGGAAATAGAAGGTATTGTAGTAATACAGAGCTTTATATTACTGGTGTCATGAGACTTTACTGATTGAATTATAGGGCTACAAATCTTTTCCATGTGCATCTTTATATCGGAGGTCACATACGGCTTCCATAACGATATGAGTGTGGTACTAGACACTGAAGCCTTAACAACTGCGGGATGCACATGGCTTGTAACTTGAAACTTGAACACTCATTCGGAAAATCTATCAACAGGGGATTTGCAACCCACCACTTTGGCTTGGAATAATTGCTGACAATTCTGCGCCATACACGCGGTATCATCGCAGTCCATGGGGGCAGGCCAGGTGGCGCAGCATGCGTGAGTATAGAGTGGGGCGTAAAATCACTGTAGGACAAACAGTGAGGATGAATTCGTCCCTTCACCCTCCGCAACAAAGTAAGTATGGAAAGCTAACCCTATTTAGTCTTTGTTGAGGAGATGCACATTGCTAAATGAAGCGCTCTTGCATGCTGCAGTCATTTGATTGCACGTAAACACAGTGGTGCCTACAGCACTTAGTTGATAATGAAGACCAAACTCCGCTCACCGTTCACGTCGTTCTCATCTGAGTCGGCTTTCTCACCTCACACCTATTGTACACACCACAATAGAGACAATGACAACACCATACCAGTGCTCGGTCGACTCACTTTGGGAAATCCAGAAATTTATCCTCACCCTCACTCCCAGCCTCCTGTATCATGAAAATTTTACGGCCACAGTATTTTCGAGGAGACAGATCCCTCAACACTAGAAATAATCTCAACTCCATAAACTCGTCTGCTATTTCTCTCGGTACAACCTTGAACTTGGCTACTTAGTTGATTTGAATCTCTATCTTGCAAACTTCAAACTTCAGCCAAAATCTCCAACAATGTCCGACATCAACCCTTTCCCACCATTCCCACCAGCAGTCACACTCGAAGCCGTACAAGCAGCAACGACATCCTACCCAGCCGCCCAATTCATACCGCACATCCTCAAACTAAGCAGCTACCTCATCAAAATCACCAACACGAGCACTCTCTTCGGAAAACCCTCCAACGAGCCCTACACCCCAAGTCTCAGTACTCTCTACCTCCGCCTGCAAAACGGCCAACTCCCTCCCAGTCGCCTCCCAGCAAACTTCCAGACTCCGCAACAAACTCAATCTCAAATCCACCTTCGCTCAGATAAACCAACTTACGAACGCCCCTTGGCCGAGTTCGAAGACCTGTACTACGCCACTCTCTCTTTAATGCAAGAACTGCACCACCTCCTCACCATACGCCTCCAAAGCGGCTTCAACACACCCTCTGACCTCGCTTGCCCGGGTGGTCCCACTTTATCTTCCTTACATGAGAGTCTAACAGCGTACTGGTCCTTCTTCAACGACGCGGCGTGTGCCAAGGCGCTCGACGATGCAGTTCGGGAAGCTCGCATTAGGGCTATCCGGGAGGAGATTGTGAGACAAGTTGAAGCGGACGAATTAGATATACAAGATGCGAGATGCCAGTTAGCAGGGTTGTACGGAGAAGATGTGTATGCTGGGGTTGAAGGAATGTGGTTTGTGAGAGATTGGGCGCCGGCGGTGGTAGCGGTGTATTTGGAGGGGAGATATCGTTCTTTGCTGGATGCCGAGAAGGAAGAGAATGAGCGTATGATGGCGATGGTTAAGACCGGGAAGGAAGGGTCAGAAGGACCAGCTGCAAGGGAGTGTTTGGAGGCGAAGACTGAGATGGACGTCGACACGAATCAGTTCCCACAACAAAACCGCGTCGAGCGGGCATCTCACGATACGGACTTGCGCACTGAACAGCAGATACCACAGGACCAACCCTCCGCTCACCACACCCCCGTCTACCATCCCCAAATCCACCACGCCGATACATACTACCAAGAGCACTCCGCAGCCATCCACACGCAGCACGATCCCACATACCCCACCGACCTCGACATCATGCTCGAGTGGCAAGTCCGAAATCAGCGCGTCGCAGAATACACAAACTACCTGCGTTCCCGCGCGAGTCAGGATGCGCAGCAGGCTATTCAGGGGACGAGAAATACTACGGCAAGTGAGAGTTATGTTTGGAATGGGGGGTTGGGATCGGACTTGAATTCGGATAGTCAGAGATGACTTTGAAATTTTGTGATTTATGATTTGAGAGGTTAAGAAATGAATGAGTGGGTGAGGAGGGAGACAAAAGTGTATTTTGCTGTTGATAGGATGGAGGGAATGGGAAGGTCTTGAGGTGTTAGGAGTAGGTAGTTGGGAGGTAGTCGGCTACATGCTGGAGTAATGGATTTCCTTTTCTTATAGACGTGATTGTATGAGAGTCTTTTCGTATGATATGAATATCAAGTGACGACACTCCCCTTTTGAAAGTGATAGATAGCGTGTTCTTTTACCGCACTTCTTGTTTTTGATTTTTTTGGTGATTGACAATGATATATCGAATCGGATATTGGAATGAAATGATTGAATAAAGTCTTTTGAACGATTGAAAGAAATCTAGTCGTGCATTACAACAAACCTCCTCTCAAACAAAACTCGAACGTAAGAAACAAAGCCACAAGAAGTATTAGACTATATCATTACAACCAACTTTACGACGACACAGGAGCAGTAGACTGACTCCTCACCTCAAGTTTCTTCGGCTTCTTCTTAGGCTTCGGCTCCTTACTCGGCTTCTCCTTCTCCTCTTCCTTCCCTACATCCCCTTTCCCTTCCTCCTTCTTCCCCTCCACCCCAGATCCCGCTTTATCCTCCCCTGCCCTAACCTCCTCCACCATAAAATTACTCGCCATGCACCTCCCTCCATTCTGCTTGCCCACATCCATCGGACAAGCACTAAACACCACCACAACATCCCGCTCAGCCCGGAATCTAACATAACACCTCTTCTTGCCATGCGGCTCCTCAACACTAAGTGTGACACCCTTTGCGCCCGCGCCATCATCATGAATATCACCCTCAGCATGCAGCGGCGCATTCATAAAGAGGTGAAGCGGCGTCGGCGCAATGTTAACCGTGATATCCGCGCCAACCGCTTTTGCGCCTTTGAGGCCAGACGTCTCGTTTATTTCTTTGAGGGCGAGAACGAGGTTCTCAGCGCAGCTGCCGTGTTCGGCGGGCTTGTCGATGCCGAGCGCGGCGTACTGGTTGGCGTCGCAGGCGGCGGTGAGGGTGTCGTGGGCGCCAGGGGAGGTGTCTTCGATGAGGGTTAGGATGGGGTTGCGGAGGTTGGTCAGGAGCTCGTCATTGACTTCTGGGACGAGTTTGTGCGAGGCGGTGCGCGTGTGGGGGAGGGAGAGGTATTCCATGGGGGGTTGGGAGGAGTTGGAGGGGTGCATCGAGGCGTAGGCTGAATAGGCGGCGTACACGGAGGATGCGTAACCGGAGCCGGTGGCAGCTATAGAGAGTTAGTGTGTTTTCGTGGTATTGTTCGGCCCTGATAACATACCAGCCATTGTTCCTGCGCCCACAGGTGTCTTGGAAAAGTCGTACAGTTGTTCCGCATAGCTCTTGTTTGGGTCTCGGTAGTGACTTGACTTGAATGCGCTTATGACAGACTTGGAGTCTAGGACTTCGACATTGGGCACGTAGCTTGAGAAACTCTTGCCTGTGGTTAGATATGAAGACCATTTCTTAGTATTCTCCTCGTTCTGTTTCTTCACTTGCTCGGCACTGGGCTTTTGTTCCACCTCTTGCTTGTTCGCTGCACCTTTGTTGCGGTAGGGAATCGAGGGGAGGTAAGACGCCCAAGTGCGTTTAGCAGGTTGCTTGGATGGTGACTCGGTTGATTTCGTCATCTTCTCATTCTCGGGGGTATCTGTCGCTTTTTCGGAAGGAGTTTGAGATTCTTGACTTGTTTCGTTGGCAGTATCCTCACTCGAACGTGTCTCCTTTTCGCCGTCCTTCGACTGTGTTTCCTTCTCGCCGTCTTTGTCCTCTTTATTCTCCTTACTTTCACCCTCTTCACTCTCCTTCTTGACCTCCTTATCTTCCTTTGCCGTCTCTACCTCCTGCTTTTCGCCCTCTTCAACCACCTTCTTTACCTCCTCTGCCTCTTTCTTAATTTCCTCCTCATTCAAATCCTCTCCCTCTCCTTCCTCAGGCGGCGGACCCAGAGTAAAAGCCCACATACTGACTACCTGCTTCCCATACGTATTAATAACCTTGATCGTCCTGCCTCGGGGCACAAAAGTCGCAGCCCCATGGCGCGCAGGTATAGTCTGAAGTTCACCCGACATATCTTCGGCAGTCGTAAAATCGTGTCCGTTTGCACTTTCTCTTTTCTTTTTTCGCTGCTTTTCCACCGCCGATAACACAGAAACAAGCGCGATTCCAGCGAGCGCGCGACGAGAAGGGACTTTGGGCGCCGTCTTGAACAATTTGTATGAGCTGGCCAGCGAGCCAGCAAGAAAACAGGATGCAGATAGAGGTGGCAACGGCCGTTAGTGTATCTTGCTTTGCCTTGTGTAGGTTTCAAACGGCATATAGTAGACGGACTAGAGCCTCTACCATTTCATTGGAACGGTGACGTATGTGGTCGCACATCATCATGACTGCAGCCCACGATTTGCTGGCGGGTGGCTCGACGAACATGGAACCCCTTGCAGTATATCCTGTGCACTTTTCTTGTCAGAATGCAGATGACGCAGTAGACGAACCCTGTTTTTTCGGCCAGGATACAGACCACTGAAGCCTGCTCAGAAATGCTCAGAGAAGGTGTCTATGTAAGCACGCGCTAGTACGAGTTAGGACAGACCGAGCCTAGACACCAGATCAATGAGATCAACGCTAGCTGGACCATCTCCCTAGCCAGATGTACGGTAGAAAGAATTATATGCTCGACGTTAGACCTGTATTTTGTAGCGAGTATCTGTCGTAGGTTCTTGGTTGAAATCCAGATTCAATGTATTTTGAGCAACAGCACTCTCAGCACAACTCTTCACGGCCTAATCGATACTTTACAGCTCTTTCGTCCACTTCTATATTTAATCTTCAAACATCAAGTGTGATATTCTGAAAAACTCCCACGCCAGATTAGAGTAAACCAAACAAGCGCGGAAAGAATCTTGTTCGAACATAACATGGATGTATCGTAGACTTCTCGATATGTAGACTTTTCGATAGGTAGACTTTATAGCACCGAGTGAGTGTATTGCGTATTGAACCGCGGTGGCTGCTAGAGTAGAAGATCACAGTGCATTCATGCGATAGCTGCAACTTGAGAGTGGGGAGCAGCACTTTGGCAGGGGGGATGGAACGGGTGTATGATAACCCAGTTGATTTCTTCTGTCCCCGATAAGTCTCATCACTCTATAGCTCAAGTCCTTGTTCTTTGCAAACTTTTGAATCGCATTCAAGAAAGACAACCGGTACAGGCAGGATGTTAGCTGGATTTCTTGCCAGATATCGGCCTACACTACACAGGTAACCACACAACTGTTTGCGGAGCCGAATGGTAAAGTTGGGTTACATGTTGTTCTATTGCCGCGATTGCTATCCTGGCCTCCATTGTGAATTTCAGAGATACAAGTTTAACAGTATTTTCTTGAAACGGCCAAGCAAGACGTGTGCTGACTATGACAGAGCATGGATCCTCTGCCCTCTTGCTGTCCCTTATTATCTCAGTGCTATATTGTCTAGCCTGAGTGCAGACCAGACGGTCCTAGCAGAGTGTTTTCCTGTTACTCTTGGGTTCCACAGACATCTGCTCATACACCAACGAACTCTTTAACTAATATACATGACTTTGAGATTTCTAGTTACACGACCAGGCTATATCACGTGGTTGGTGTTAGGCAGGGAAACAGTTGCATTTGCCTATAGTATCTCTCGAACAAATCGCAATTATCGTATGGCTCTCCGTTCTCCTGTATCAAGTGGCATGCTTGGATGCGGCGCATTGCAGATAACCATACATTCAGCGAACATGACTGGACGCCACAGAAAGGAAGATCATGCCGTGTTACACCACGCGCGCGCTGTTCACATCAGGCTGTGCTGTACAACCCCGCCTTGAGTGCTTATATCTTGAGCATGTAAGTAACGAGGTTCCTCGCACCTACAAACGGCGTCAACCACTTCAACAATTGTGATGGCAGCGAAGATGAGCGAAAATTCCACGTTGTGTTCGTTTGAGGAGTACGTATCTTAACGCAACAACCTAATGCGACTTATCTTCCTGACATCAGATTCCTGGCAGCATGATACAATCCGAGGTCTTCATATTCAACATCGGCAAAGACAGCCGCAGAAGAAGTTTCTCAGTGCATTCCAAAGTCGTCGCTGCAACATCTTCGTATTTTCGGGCGCTTGTGAATAACGGCATGGTGGAGTCGTGCACGAAGACAGTCGAGTATCCTGATGTTGAACCTGAAGACTTTGCCCGCTTTATCGAGTATGCATATCGCAAAGACTATTGTGTCCCTACATGGGTGCATGAAAAAACGGATGAGAAAGACAAGGCGTTGCCTGTTCGAAAACCCACAGTAATCGGAGAACCGAAACAGAGGGCAGCATACCTTTTTGACCAGTCTCCTCCACGCAGCTGGTTTGGCCAGCATTCTTCAATACCCCTCTCTGGCCAGCCTGCTCGACAAGCCAGAATCGGCCTGCCTTCTCCAACGCCCCTCTTTGGCCAGCCTGCCCCACAAGCCGGGTTTGGCCAACCGTCTTCGAAAACCCTATTTGATCAATCTTTACCAGAAAAAAAGAAAAAGCCCACATTTGAAGGCGGGGATGCTGTACGCGCTCATTTTGACACACGCAGTTACCTCGCCGCAGAGGATCCCAGGACAGTCATGCTCGTGACCTTCGAGCCCAAGCACAACATCGCACCCAATCAGGATTTCACACCAGTGTTCCTAGGACACGCACGGCTATACACATTTGCTTGTATGCGTGGAGTCGATCCGCTCAGACGCTTGACACTACACAAGCTCCACCGAACACTACTCGGCTTCCAGCTCTACTCGCGACGCGTATGGGACATTGTTGAGCTTGCAAGATATGCATACAATCAGGGTGAAGACAGAAAAGTCGACGGCACAAAGGACGAATTGAGACAGCTAGTGCTCGAGTACATTGTACGCGAAGTGACGGTTTTCGGAAAGCATCCAGCCTTTCTACTTCTACTGGAGGAAGGCGGAGAGTTTGTCGTCGACTTTTGGAGTCTGGTGTCCAAGGAGAAGATTTGAGACGTGAAGAAGCCAGCAACGGGCCAAACTTCACCCCAACAACCTCAGGTCGTCACGACCGCGACAGGGCACGAGAAGCAACTGCCCAAAAGACCCCAGCTCATCGACAGACTTGTCATGTGACCAATCCACCGACATGTCGACATAAGAAATCAACTCTTGCTCATGACTCTGCATGCTCTCACCCTGACACAGCGCTTTATCTTCTTCTTGACTCCATCTCCCCAGATCCCTTGTCAGCGGCATACCAGCCAAAACATGGACTTGACTCGCAAGCCCGCCACATGTGAAAACACTCCATGAGCATCGCGTAAACACAGCCATGAACAAGGTGCGTCGTAGCGACTCAGTGAACACCCAGCGTGAGCGCTCATCCGCAAAGAACGGAGTGTCATAACAAGAGCGATGAAAAAGACTGGTAGCCCATCGTTCAAGCAGCACATTATGCTTGACAGCCTGTTCCTGCGCCCCCAAAATCGGGTCAAAAAGACGGACAATCTGATAAATGATGAGCGCCTGCACCGCCGCTAGATGCTGCATCAACGACCAAGTTGGCGCCTCTTTCACCAAGGCAGCGATCTTGGCATTGATACTATTAACTAGGATATTACCAGTGTAGCTCGCGTTCTGGGCCATGTAGAGGGCAGATATCGCAACGCAATCCTGATATGCCATGGGCTGATCGTGATCGGCAAACAGATTGCGATGCAAGAAATGCGTTGTACCCGAACACGCCATGCTTGTAACCAACGAGCACAGCCCTTCGATGACGAAGGTACTCTGCCGCTCGTTGAGCAGCACAGGTACGACTACGGTTGGTAGCAAGGTCCTGCGTAGCGGCGGGCGCGGCGTCAGCGAATTGTCATGTCCCATCCACACCTCTGGACTCGCCGATGACGACGACGAGCCCTCGTCGGATTCGCTCGACTCGCCATCGCGCCTCAATACTATCCACGGATCGCGAGCTGCATGGCCAAGTTCCTGAGTGTGGTTGACACGGGGGCTACCAAAGTCGCAGTCCGGCTCCACGCTTGTGGCCGCGTTAGCTGCAGCGGTCGCGGATGCGATATTTGCAGGCTGGCTGAAGTCGCGTGGTGGTGGCGCGTCAGTGTGTCTGATAACAATCTCAGTGTCGCGGACCGAAACAGGCGTTTTACGTGGATTGGGATATGCGCAGTCGAGGCCCTTGACAAAACAGCGTTTGCAAAAGGGGTAGCCCAGGTCGCAGCGCCGCTTGGCCTTTACGCAAGCCGTGCAACTCTTTTTACGTGTTGAGGAGATGTAGCCTAGCATTTAGGTTTAGAGTGGAGTGTGCACGTTCGGTGCGGGTGCGGAGATTGTGCTTTTGCGCGGGAGCGATGGGTGGTCGATGTGCAAAGGAAATATCATGGGAAGGGCAAAAGCAAAACAGCATGTTGATCGTCCGTGGTATTTTGTTGATAAGTGGTGGTGGTGAGGGCGCAAGGCATCCAGCCTTAGTCAGCGGGAGGGAGAGTTGGTGAGTGCATGCTGGAGGATGGGATGACTGCTGAATAATGGTGTAACGTGACTTGTCTCTCCCCGTACCGACATACTACTTGTGGTGTAGAGGAGGAGGGAAAGAGCCCGTGGATGGTTCCTTCCCTGAGCACGTGGGCGGGCAGGGCTCTAGATAAATTCCTTGACAAATGGCCGCAGTGTGCCGTCGCAAGCCCCTCGCCAGTTAGCCAGCGCGTCGGAGTATCTTAACTGTGCTTGGCTCTGACCTTGTGTATTAGGCCCGACGAAGCCGTCTCCATGTAGTCAAACAATTAGTCGCAGACACTCGCGACGGCGCCAAGCGTGAGCGGCAGACCGAGGGCGCAAGAACCCACCTGCTGAATTTAGCCTCTGGGCCCGTAAATCCGCCCGATGCGGTCTAGACCGAGCGTCAGTAGCCTTCTCGGCCAAGCTCGCGCTCAAGGACGCCTTAATTTACCGTCCAACCAACCGCACTCTCTCCCCTCACGCACACACCACACCACCATCATGTCCGACTTGAGATGCAAACATGGGACAGACAGAGCGGGGAAACGGGCGCGCCGGGAGCCACAGTCGGGGTGCGGCATTCAAATAAGCGCAAACAGTGGCTACGCGAGCACCGGAGCGCCGCCAGAGCTGGCGCGACGCCTCGTCTTGGTCTCGTCCCATTGGTCTTGTGATTGGATGCTGATGTCATTCACGCCTGGCCCGTGCCCGACTTTCACATGAAAGAAGGGAGTGTTGCAGCTTTTGCATTGGCACGCACGCAACACGGACAACGGCCCCACGCACGCATATGCAAAGTCCCACGGTGCGCTTCACTTGCCCTAGAAGCTTGCGTAACCAGGGAACAAGTCGTCAAGTTCCGCTCAAACTCCAACCCACTTGCCCCATCGACCAAGTAAAAGGAGCAGGCCAAAAACCACCGTCGTCATCCCTCGCTATTGTTCCTATCTCCCGGCACGGAAAAAATAATTCCACCTTGTCCTTACTTTGTCTCGGCCTGAGCGACCGACGGCACTTGCCTTGTCCGACTGCTGTGCTGTGCTGTGGTGGGATCCAACTGATATTCATTGCCGCTACCCGCTCTCAGCTGGGCTATCCCATCATCTTCCACCCACCCCCTCACCCGCTCACCTGACATCCTCGACTCCGCTCTCCAAACACCACATCCCACTTCACACTACCACACATTACAACCCATACTGCTCGCGTCTTCACCCACACCACTCGACCCATCTCTTTCAGCAATGGACGGCATAGAAGCCATGGGTGCACGACGTGCCATGTCGCTCATGTTCACCGTCCCCGAACGCTTCATCAGCTTTGCCCACATGGACCAAAAGACCTTTTTCGAACTATCAGACTGGATCCTCACCAATGTCGCGTCGCAAATCACACCCGAAATCAGCGTCGAGGAGTCGCTCTTTGTCTTCCTAGACATTGTCGCGCAGGGAAACAGCTTCAGCGAAGTGGCGTATGGATGGGATCATGACGTCGAGCTGACCCAAGGGTACGTTACACCCCTTGCTTTGATCTACCATCGTCGACCCTTACTGACTCTCTGCCTATGTAGTATCTTCCTGAACGTCCTCAATGCCCTGACCGTGCTGCGCGAACGCCGAGAAATTGCCGATTCGTGCCCGCCCTTCACCCAGACCCGTAAGCGATGGGAAGTCGCCCGACGATGGAACCAGAAGCGATCACGACCAAACCCCAGTGGTGTCGTCAGGATAGGCTACGATGAAATGTGCCGAGACGGCCTCGAGGTCGATCAGGAATGCTTGAAAGAGGCACTGGTTGCACTCAACAACTTCATCCACGAAAACGCGGACTACGACGAATCATGAACACCACCCTTCTTTTGTTATTCTTCTCTTGTTGTACTTTTCTTATCTGATTTCTTTTGTTTCCTGCATTTTGTCCGGTGTTGGTTTGACTTTCGGGTAACGACTTGGGCAGCGCATAGCGTCGGATGGAAGGGTTCAATCCGGTGTTCAGATGGGCTGCGTTTTTCTTTTCCTTTGTTGTTCTCCATTCATATGTACACATATGTACACCCTTCTCTTTCGTAGGTCACGGAACCACGATCGCTGTCAGCCTCGGTGCTGCCGTCCAAATTGAATCTTTACTCCCACACATATCCCCCGCTTGGAAACGTCTCATCCATCTCTTCTCTAGTGCACAACTCTACCCCAACGCCACTGCACCAACCGTCCCCTCAGCCAACACCCCCAACCTACCCTTCTTAATCCCCAAACTTTGTTCAATTCTCTCGTCCGGCTCCCCCTTCTCCCTCCTCATCAACGCCAACGTAATCACGCCAGCATCCACATACCGTCTTCCTTGGAATCCCCTCCTCCCCACCTCTCTCAGCTCCTCCTCCGCCACCTCAGTAATATGCTGCCGTGACTCGAGAACACGTAGCACAGGATTATTCCTTGCATCAGGAAACGCCGACTGCGGCGCGTCTTGCATCATTGTGTCCGACGGAAGACTAGGCGAGGCATTGCGGCGAGGATCGAATTGCGACGTCGACGACAGTGAAAAGTGCGGATTCGGTTGTACGGCGCCGAGGCTATTCAGGCGGGAGGCGAAGGCTGGATCGCGGGCATCTTGTAGAACAGCTGTTGAATGGGGAGCGAGAGAGTTAGCTATGTGGCTTTCCATGGAGGTAAGGACCAGTAATTGCTTCTGTATATCAATGGAGAAATTACCGTACCTTCTGTCTTTTCACTTGTAGCCTGCGGCGCAGGATGTACACGGGGTCCGGCCGCAGCATTCTGTACGGGAGCCGCAGACGCTGCAGTCGTAGTACTTGTCGGTGGTCTTGAGGGGTATTTACGAGCTGCGGAGCCGGCAGCGGCTTTTGCGCCTTTAGATGCTGAAGCGCCCATTGTGTTTATCTTTGGGGCCCTGTGGGTTGTTTTTTGTTGGGAATGAGGGGTAAATTGCGTGTGGGGATGCTTGCGGCTATTTGATAGGAGTGAGTGAGAGAGGTATGGGCGGTGATAACGACGAAGCGGGCGCGATAACAGGCATGCATTTGTTGGGGGCAACTTTGTCGAAGCTCGGGCCAGGCCGTCATGACGATGATGTATGAGAGATTCCATGTGCCAAGTCTGGGGTGGTCGAATCAAAGGGGAGTTCACCGATTGGATAACTGTTTGCATAAGTGCGATCAACGATATTATGAAAGTAAGATATATCTGGAAATGAATTTGTTGACATAGGAACTTTTTATATGATGCTATTCTACCCAGCGAAAGAGGACTCGGATCTATGGTAGTTGGCCATCCGCACGGTAATGTCCTGCAACTAGGAACGCCAATTCCAGAGCCTGCTTCTCATTCAACCGAGGATCACAGTAGGTCGTGTAGTTCAAGCTCAGATCCTCGTCTACAAGACCCTCACTTCCTCCCGTACACTCCGTAACCGCATCACCAGTAAGCTCAAGATGCATGCCACCTAGGAAGGAGCCGTGCTGCTTATGGATCTTGAGCGCGGACGACAGCTCAGAGAAGATGCTGTTGAAGGAGCGGGTCTTGATGCCAGTGGGGGTACTGCGAGTGTTGCTGCAGGGAGATTAGCTAATATAGAATATACGATGCATAAACACAACTTACCCGTGCATTGGGTCGCACTGCCAGACAACAACATGTCCACTGCCCTTCACAGCCTCAATATGCGAACCCAGCATCGACTCAACCTTGTCTGCACCGTAGCGGGTAATTAGAGTAATCTTGCCAATCTCTTTATTGGGGTTGACGATATTGAGCAGCTCTACTAGCTCATCGTTCTTCATGGACGGTCCGACCTTGATACCAATGGGGTTTTCAATACCTCTGAAGTATTCTACGTGGCCACCGTCAATCTGGCGTGTTCGGTCTCCAATCCAGATGAAGTGCGCAGAAGTGTTGTACCATCCCTTGCCATCATTTGAGGGCTGAAAGGGTGTGTAGCCAGCTGGATGTTTGAGCCGTCTTGTCAGGCTCTGTTCGTACTCTAGTACAAGACCTTCGTGGCTGGTGAAGAGGTCTACTGTTTGCAGCTGGCCAGAAGTATCCGCACCAATAGTCTTCATGAAGCGAAGAGAGTCGGATATGCTGTTTACAATCTGTGAGTACTTTGACTGTAGTGCCTCGTCCCTGACATGGCCAAGTTCCCAGTCCAACGGGTTGTGCAAGTCAGCGATGCCGCTTGCAAGCTGTGCACGGATGTAGTTCAGTGTCGTCGCAGAATGGAAGTAGGCGCTGACCAGCCTATCTGGGTCCACTCTCCTAGCCTCTGGATCATAGCCGTTGAGAATGTCGCCTCGGAAACTGGGGATCTCCTTGCCATCCAGCATCTCGGTAGGGCTTGACCTGGGTTTCGCATACTGTCCTGCGATACGGCCAATGCGAATGACGGGTTTGTTTGAACCCCAAATCAAGACCAAACTCATCTGCAAAAGAAGTTTGATCTTGGCATCGATGGGGTTGTCGGCGCAGTAAGAGAACAACTCGGCGCAGTCACCTCCTTGGAGTAAGAAAGATTTGCCGAGGGCGGCATCACGCAGACTGGCCTTGAGTCTGGCAATCTCTGTTGGTGTGACAATGGGTGGTAGACTTGATAGCTTTGTCAAAGCAGAAGTCACCGCCGCCTGATCCTCATACGTGACGACCTGCTTGATAGGCTTTGATCTCCACGCTACATCTCGTTAGCATATGTACTTGAAGGGTAGTATTTGCTCTCACAATCTGGCGACCATCCTTCAGACCCGGCATTAGTTGTTGACCCTTGGTTTGAAACTTCCATGACTCTCAGCTGAGTTGGCGTCTACTGTCAACTGTGATGTCGTAGATCTGGCTGTGGAGTGAGTAAACTTTGCAGATCCCACTTGTCACTCGCAACGTACGTTGTACCTTACAGCTAGCTTCCACGTGCAGTGACTGGAGGAAAGTCAGCTCAAACCACGTTTAATGTTTTGAGTCACTTTGATTACAGCGTTAATATAAAGTAAAGCTCGGCAGGGGTGTCCATCCCTACCCAGACCGCGGGACACCCGAACAAAGGCGTGCAAAGTCGCGCATGACTCAAGAAAACCAAAAATCTGCCACAGAAACACAAACCAGCAAAATGCCATAACAGTGCGCAATAAACTCACCTTGTATTCCGAAAGCGAAACGTGTCCTAGAAGCCCAGTGACAATGCAAAGCGACAAGGTCAATGTAACTCAAACGTTGTAAAGTTGCAAATCCAGTCCATATCGCATGTGCGCAATAAAAACCCCCTCATCCCATCCAATCAGCATCCTCGAATTTTCCAATTGGTCCGCTATCAGATAATTCACCAGCAATTTACCCCACACCCTCGTCACTCATCCGCCCACCGTCCCCAATGAGCTTCCAGACAGCTCGCACTCCCAATTAACTTCTACACCTTCAACACATCCTTACGCCCACCACCGCACTCCAATCGCAATGGCCGAACCCCAACCCCCCACCATCCACGAAGGCGCCTCGACCCCTGCCCTCGACGACGCCGCTTCTACCCCTCCCAATGGCACGAAGAAAGAAGTCGACGGCAAAGCCCTCGACAAAGCGATGAAAGGGCTGAGCGTAAAAGATAAGGCGGAGGAAGAAAAGAAGAAGAATGTTAAGATTGAGGCGAGCGATGTGGCGGTTTTGGTACGTTGGATTTTCCTTATATACACATACGTATGGGATTGGAGGGATGGAAAAGAAGGAAGACCAACACACTAGCATTGTGAATGGTTGGGGCTGACAAGAATCCTCGAAATAGGTATCCGAGTTGGAAATTACAAAAGCGAAAGCGACGGAGTTGCTACGGGCGAATGAGGGGGACGCGGTCAAGGCTTTGGTTGCTTTTGTTACTGCGGCGCCTTGAAAGGGTGGAGCTGAGAAAAGAATAGCGAAGTGATACATAAGGGCAATTTGGCTTGGGGTTTGGGGGATTGCTAGAGGATATAGGGCGCGAAGATGCGCTTCAGCGGGAAGGACGATAGCGCTAGCAATGGCTGCGCGACTTGCTGTTGTGAAAGGGGGACCTGATAAAAAGGTACGTGCGTGGATGTTTGCCAGAAGCCAGGACATATGTGTGAGATCCGTATATGTCCATGTCAAGAGCAGAGGAAGACGGCCCCATACACTACATGCGCCAACCGCATGATTTACATCTTCTGGCTAAGCAAATCGACAGATTGGAGGAAGCCGGGTATCATATATAATATATTCACCAAATCTATAAAAGCCTGTGTTGAATCGTGTTTCCTTTTGCCCCTCTGTTTTTCAGCTCCTCATTATACTAGTCAAGGCATTTCATTCGTCATCACTATTAAGAATGACGGGTCTCTTCCTCTTTCTACCAGCACCTGGTCGTGCTCCGCCCAAGTTCCCACTCCTCTTCTCAGTGGCCATCACCGGCGCAACATCAGACCCCCTCTTCCGCGGTCTGCCTGGTCTCCGGCGCCCCACAGTACTGCCATGCCGTGCAGACCTGCGCACTTCTTCACCTTCGTTTTCCTGGCTATCACCAGTGATGAATTCTTCATCATCGTCCGTGTCCTCCACATACTGGCTTGTGGTCGTCTCTTGTGATGTACCGGCTACGGACATTTCGCCATCACTCGCTTCAACGTCGAAACCAGTGTCAGATCCGGTAGACTCGTTTCTACAGAGACTGTCTCGTAGCTTCGACGCTCTCTTCACACCAGGCGTGCCAGTGGCAGTTTTGCGTGCTCGCAATGGCCCTGGTAAAGACTTTGCAAGCGCCAATCTGGCTTCTTCCTCTAGCATCGCCGCCCTCTTAGCCGCTTTTGCGGCTCTAGCCTTTGCAGTAGCTGCCAGTATACGTGATCGGTCGCGCTCCACAACTGGCTGGCTTGTTTTGCTGCCTGCATCCACTCTCTTCACCTTTTGCTTGGTCTCTTTGACCGCAACAACCTTGCCGTTTGGTTGCTTGAACTGTGCTGTCTTCTCTTTCGGATAATTATAATTGAAGTACAATTCTGTACCCGCCTTGATGTTGGTCGTGGCAAAGAGTGCTATGCGAAAGACGGTGTTGCAGAGGAGATTCCTCGGCGCACAGTTGGTGTATTTATCGTCAGCATTGTTGATAAAGCGGAGCTTGTTGCCCATATATGTGGCGTCCACTTCTTGTTCTAGGCACTGTATTAGGACTATATCAACAAGACGCAATGGGAAAACTTACTCGAGTTCAGACGAAATAGATACATCGTCTTCTGATAGTCGTAGATGGTGAGTCTGCGATTGCCTTCATTGACTGAGATGGCTTCGCCAGTGTACTCGCCAATATACTCTCCTTTCTCGATATCTTCACCCATGTACAGCCCGAATCCATGTACTTCTGAGTGTCCAAGCAACGTCTTTCGAGGAACGCCCCGCTGGATTGCCACGTTGAAACAGTTGCGGGCTACCACATCTTCGTTGTATCGATTGACAGGATCGAGGATCTCAGTCGCGCCACATGACCCGCAGAGTTCTGCGTCACACTCTCTGTTGAATTTGACACAGAGACATTTGTCTGAATCACAAACCCGCTTTCCTGGAATGACCAGACAGCCGCAACCAGGGAACCGCCGATTGCATGATTGGGAGCACTTGCAAGTCTTCTCGCAGGTGATACCCTCCCTGTAGCACCGGCATTTTGCATCCTCGCAGCTACCTTCGTGATTGCATGGGAAAAACGGTTTACGCTTCTCCCAGTGCTGCACAAGGTCCCGTTGCAACCACCAGTGTGCATTGAATTTTCCTGGTGGTGGTTTCGCGCCTCTAGACGCAATCATTTCTGATTCGGGATAGGCGTTGAATGCGTCGGGATTTGCTGGTAGTTTGTAATTGATCACCTTCTCAATCTCTGAATCGTCGTCGAAATGCGCAGGCAAAGGACCCGAGTCTTCGTCGAGCGTGCTTCCTGAGCCACGGCGGCTACTTTGAAACTCATCTTCGTCCTCGTCTGACTCAGTCATCCACGAGTCTTCGGGGACTTGCCTTAACTCGCCATGGAGGAGGCAATTGTGCCTGGGAATGTCGTCAATATATCAATACAGCATAGCATAGATTTGCACTTACTGGTGACACACCCTGCACCAAATCTGTCTATATGAAGATTGGACAGGATTTTTTCCGCTTAAAGTTTTCCTCATAATGTTGTTTTGGACAATATCAGACTGTTGTGCCAGATACCAAATGCTGAATTCGCATTCCTGTAGCACAGCAGAGCAAGCTGTAGCCGCTAGCCTCAGCGTCGTTGCAGAGGGTCTTTCGAGTTGTGCGATAAAGTCCTGCCATTTCTCATCGTCACGGTCGAATAAGGTTGTCTCCTTGACCTCCTCGTCTCGCTCAAATTCCTCAACGCTATACTGCGATCTTTCAAGCAATACTGATGAGAAATTCTCGCTTCCAGATATGCCAGCATTGATCTGCTTGATAACATCATCGGGTGCTAGCAACCAGTATAGCACTTCGTTCCAAGTCACGCCAATCTCGCTCAGGAAAGCTTCAATTGCGGTTTTGTAGAACCTACACTGCTCTTTCCGGAGATCGATCGGTCCCTTCTCGTCGTGTGTCAATTCGTATATAAACGGAAGCGCATCCAAAAGAGCCCGCCGGCTCTCGTAGTCTTCGTCTTCAAAGTATGGTGTTGCAAGCAACTTTGACTCGTTGTCAGCTAGAATATTGTTTCTCAAGCTAACATATTCCTTGAAAGGAGGTATAACGACAACTTCCGACCGGAACTTTGTTGTATGTGCCGATAGTCCTGACCGAAACACTGTATCTTTTGGCTTGGCTTTGACAAAAACCTCTTGTGCCATATCAGGGAGACCTTTAGAAGCACAGCTGCGATCAAACGGCATTTGTACGACAGGTATATCTGCAAAGGGAGAAGTGTGTTGAATGAATTCCTCCGGCAAAGTCTGCTGGGTGAGAAACTTCTGTTTGCGGCGGGCGCGGAGGTCTCGTTCTTGACACGTTCTCTGATGGCGCAGCTTAATCCAAGTCAACTTCGCATGCGCTTCGTTCCGCTCAGCAATATGTCTTTTTAGACATTCATCTATTGCTGACCGCGTTGCAGTGAGGTCATGCACGTGACTTGACCAAATGCTATTGACATTAGGAGTCACATCCTTCACAGGTGGTGTGGCTTTGCGGAAAGACACTTCGACTGGTGCTATGTTTGTCGTGTTGGATGCTGCCTCACAGAATGTCCGGGGAAGCGCTACAGGATTGTATCCATGGAAGTCTTGGATTTTTGGGTGATCGCGAGGAACAGACTCAGCTCTTTCTTGAGGCTTCAATGGCAGTGGATCCGGTGTGGCATCGTGGCCTTTTGGCCTTTCCGTTAGACTAACTTCAAGATTCGAAATGGTGCTATTCTGAGATAGGGGCCCTTGGAATGGCGCGGGGCTCACGGCTCGAGGTTCTGCATTGGTCGACTCTCTGTGAACTTGGACTTCATCTTGCAATGCGTATGGCGATTTGTGATGATAAGCTGTCGATTTGTGATTGTTTGTTGATTTGTGACTGCCTGTCGAATGTTGCGGCGCTCTGATCTGGACGTAGTTCTTTTGCCTCACTGACTTGATCGCTTTCTGTTTCGGCTGAACCAAAGTGACACTACCGGAGAAATCAGACATACGGGCTTTTGCAGCCATAGGAAACGGCGATTCGAGTTTGTTGGCATGCGCTGCCGCGGTTGCGCGCTCAGAGGTGTTTACGCGACGGCAAGTGGCCCGTTCGCGCTGATGGTCGGCGAGATCCCCGATTGGTTGCGAGAATGAAGGTACTGTGTCATTTGTTGCCACGGGCTTGTGCAACGGGTATGGGTAGTGTGCTCTGTCTGCAATAGATATAGAGAAGCCAGTATCGTGATTCAGTATTGCTCCAATGGGAATAGCTGGCACAGACCTGACTGGAGATGTCTGCGATAGGAAGCTACTGGATTGCGCAATCTCCAGTGGAGGGCGTGAGGTTGACAGCTGTGGGATGGCTGTATCCTTGTACTGTTCAGGACGCTGAGCTGACGATAGACACACGTCCAGAATTGATTGGTTTAGTAGCTCTGCGCCTGTAAGTTGCTGCGTCACTCTGGGGCGGATTGGTTCGTCTTCATCGGTCAGCAGATCAATGATAGTGATGGGTTTGACTGATGGTGGCCGTTTCAGTGATGGTTCCGTAATGCTTCTTTGTTCAACTTGTTGATGGCCCCTTAGCAGCTGGTTGACAGATTGTTTTTGTTTCACCCTTGCTCTTTGTGCGACGGCTTGTTCCCAGGCAGATTGATGCTCCACCTCTTCAATATCACCTTGTTCCAGCGTCTGCGTATTGAACCGTCTTACAGGTGGTACAGGTACAGGCGCATGCATGTATCTGGAATTTTCATCATCATTGTCCTCAAAAGTGATGGGCGCGTCGAGAGAGTCGCCGCGTGCCATTGCGGTGAGCCGGGTCTGGATGAAGGAGAATCCACGCTCAAATCAGTACAAGCGAGGAGCGGTGAGGCCGAAAGATTGCAAGAGACATGGCCACTCGAGAGGAGCCATCAAAGTCTCCAGTTCAACGTGTTACTGTGAGCATAGTCAGGTCGTAATGTTTGTCTGACCCGGCATCGTCCGTCGCGCTAATCTGTACGGAAGTCACGTCGTCACGTGGCTTATACAATCCCTGCAATTACTCCACCTCGGTCCCTTCAACCTAAGGCATCGTAAGACGAGTACAGTCAAGCATTCACTCAATCTCGGTATAGGACCAAAAGAGAAATGTCAATTATGTGTGTTTCATTAGCGAGGGGCTCCTTGCAGATGCCTGGCTCGAAGATAAACTAGGAAGTGATGATTAGATCATCTGAGTTACAAAAAAGCCCAGTCCGCCTCAAGAACCTTCGATTTTGAGCATCTTCTGCTACCCTACGAATAGTGACCCATCCTTACTCCTGTACGAATGTAGTCCAGTACGGCTACTTCAGAGTGATTGCTCACAAATCATGTCACGCAGCATTAAGAAATTTCGCGCAAAAGGAAATCGCAAGCTGCCCCAAATCCCTGCCAACAGTCTACCACAATTACAAAACAGTAGGACCATTCCTTCGTCACCTAAAATCTACCCCAGAAAGTTTTGCTGTTGCTGCTGTCCGGGCCGAGGAAAAACACTTGTTGTTGGTACTTGGTCAAGGTTGATTCCTCCTAATGTACCTTGACTGCCTGCATTCTGCCAGCCCTGGCCTGTCTGTTGATTGACAAAGGCACTTTGTCGGAAAGGGTTGGTGCTACCCGTCGCGTGCACAGTGAGTCCACCCTGTGGGGAGAGGGTGCTTTGTGGCGATGGTTGCCGTGCGAATGGATTTGTGCCAGTAGGCGTGGGCTGTAGAGGCTGGGGTTGTTGTGGCTGCTGTTGCAGAGCAAATGGTGACTCTTGAACTGAAGGCATGGAAAAGGGCGGAGAATTGACCGGCGACTGCGATTGTGCTGAAAGTCCAGTGTTGTGTTTTGCAAACGGATTCGTTGATGCACGGTTGAGTGAGCTGGCACCAGTCGGACTACTGGGTAGCATCGATTGGCGGAATGGATTTGTTGAGGTTTGCTGAGGCTGCAGAGGCTGCAAAGGCTCGGCAATGGTAGGAATCTGCATCTGCTGTGGTTGCTGCTGTTGTGAGAAATCAGGCATGCCGTTCTGTGGTATTGATGGCATGGTGTTCTGTGTGCCGTAAGGTTGTGGCGAGTAGCCACCAAAGCCTGCGCCGGTAAACTGGGCCTGGAGTTGGGGCGCTTGTGGCTGTTGGCCTAGTTGGAAGGGATTCGTACCCTGGCCATTTTGCATTGGGAAAGGCTGTGGTTGTTGGGGAAAGCCCATGTTCTCTGTCTGCTGTGGAACCTGGAAGCCTGTTTGTTTGGGATACTGCTGCATCATCGGCTGTGTAGCCATGGTTTGCTGGTTGTCCTCGAGCGACTCAAACAGATCAATCAAAGGTGCGTTTGCAGAGGGTTTGGTCGGAGCTGCTGCTGGCTGCTGGCTAGTAGTATTGCTAGAGGCCGACTTTGAGTCCGTAGATTTGCTCGCCCCATTGGTGGACTTGCCCCCATTCTTTTTCGCCTCCTTCTCGGCAATGTACTGTCGTCGATTGATCTCAAAATCCTTATCGGCCAGGTACTCTTCCAATGATGCAGCCAGACTGGTCGGGGCGTGCTTGATTCGTGGAATCTCCAATCGTGTTGAGTGTTCATGCGACCTTGCCAGGCTAAGGTACTGGACAACGGCTTCGGTTTGCTTGACGAAAGTGCGGTAGACTGCAAGGGCGCGTGTTGCGTCGGGTTTTGATAGTTCGAAGTAGTGTTCTGGTTCGTTAGTATGGCGAAACTCGAGTATGCACACTCAACTCACCGAGAATATTGATAGTGCCCTCGTTCATGACGTGGAAGAGCACTAACAAGTCCATTGTGAGCAGTCGGAAGGCAGTCAGCGTGATTTCGTTTTCGGGCTCGTCATCGAATGGCTATTAGGGTCAAAGTCAGCGCGAGTGTGGATGTTGCTGATAAGGGGCATCCTCATACCTGGCACTTGAGCAACGCTCTGATCTGGTCCTGCACACTCTCTGCTTCACGCAGGAGGCCCTTCTCTATGGTCAGGCGCTTGAGGCGGCCCTCACCGCCACGCACGTAGTCGACCTTGGTAGAGCCATATTCGATGGCGCGGCGGAGCAGGTATTCGGAATAGGTGCGGATGTTGTGTCCCTGGGTTTGCACTGTTGGGCGCAATGTCAGCGGTCGAGTCCTGTCAACTAGCACAAGCCAAAGTTTATCCGCCTGTCACCCCAATAAGCCGGGCCAGCGGATTCGCTGTCCGAGCACTGTGGCGTACATGTCTTGAGACGTACCCTCTGTGAAGTGATTGATGGCCAGTTTCCGGTGGGGATTCTGGGCAAGGAATTTGAGCGTAACCTCGGGCTCGCCCTCCCTTATCATCAAATGGACAATGATAAGGCTCTTGAAGACAATGGTCCATGTCGAGTCGCGCAGACGGTTGGTGAGGGCGCGGAAGATTTCAGCGACGCCTGCTTCGCCGGCGTGTGTCGCAACGAGTATGTGTTCGACATACTTTGATTTCGGTGCTGCGAGCTGGCGGGTGTGTTAGTCCATGGCAATGGCGATAGTAGCGGCGATGAGCCGGCTGCGACTCGGTGTAGAGGCAGCGCATACTTGCCTTGATCTTGGTGCCGCCCTTGACGCTCTTCTCAAAGGAGCTGGCCATGGGTTGCTAGGAATACTGCCGCGCCGGACAGACGGGTGCCCGACTGGGCTGCTGGCAAGACGCTCCGGCGGTCGTCCGGGTCCAAATGAAGATGGTCGCGTTGCACTATCGCAATGGCTCTGCTGGTCCTAGGGCAGCATTACGGCGCGGGGGCAGGGCGGAAGCGATGTTGGCTGAACGGGAGGAACGTGGACTATGGATAGAGGAGAGGGTGAGGTGAGGCCTGTAGGTCGCAGCACCGCGGTCGATGGCCGTTATTAGAGCTGGCCGGGGTGGAGGAGTGAGGCAGGGCGCATGGTGGAGCTTGCTCAGGTCCCTTGGGCGATGACGCTCCCTGGCCCTTCTTGGTTGCGCCCACCGCCCTCAGGGTCCCGCCTGTCCTCCCCCTCCC
Organism: Bipolaris zeicola 26-R-13; assembly: GCF_000523435.1. Lineage (NCBI taxonomy): Eukaryota > Fungi > Ascomycota > Dothideomycetes > Pleosporales > Pleosporaceae > Bipolaris > Bipolaris zeicola. Next base: position 51,513 of record NW_006912151.1, read on the forward strand.
CCTCCAAACACAAAACGAAACTTTTTCTCGACACACCGCATACACACAGCCAGCCAGCCACACCACAAAATGTCTGCTTCACCGCCCCCAGAGGAACGCGAAAAGGCCGACGCCGAAGCCCGCGCAAAAGAGCAGGCCGAGCAGGCCGCTTTGCCGTACAAGTGGGACCAGACCATCAAGGACCTTGACATCACCATCACCATTGACGCCAAGTACAAAGGCAAGGACCTCGACATCAACATTGGCCGCAACTCCATCAAGGCCGGTATCAAGGGCGAGACACCCATCCTGCACGGTGACTTCCCCCACCCCGTCCGCGTCGACGACTCCACCTGGACACTAGCCTCGACCGGCTCCGCAAAAGAAATCTCAATCCATCTCGACAAAGTCAACCAGCTCGAATGGTGGCCCCATATTGTCACCACTGCCCCCAAGATCGACACCTCCAAGATTCAGCCTGAGAACAGCAAGCTGGGCGACCTCGACGGAGAAACGCGGGGCATGGTCGAGAAGATGATGTACGACCAGAGGCAAAAGGAACAGGGCAAGCCCACCAGCGATGAGCAGAAAAAGGCCAACATCTTGAAGAAGTTTCAGGAGCAGCATCCCGAGATGGACTTTTCAAATGCCAAAATCGGCTGAGGGGATACACAACGATGGGCACTCCAGCCCCGTGACGAAGAATACGCTCATGGACGTGATAAAGATGAGCCGGCGGAGGAACGACAAGGCCATATCGGGTCGTACGCGTAGAAGGAAATCAGCGATCGGCGATGTCCGGATTGCCGGCAAGAATGTGCTGACACGAACAGACTAAGATGCATTATACGAGATTGGACACCTGTAAACACGGTTTCATTGAGCATCCGATCCTAGTCGATTATGTGAGATAGAATTCAAATTCTAGGATAATTACGAAAAAGGGACTGTTTGAGATTGCGTTGTCGGTGCAATACTTTTGGCTCCTGGTCAAGCATGCAATACTGGAAAGCACAAATCATAGAACGCCGTGCGCCAAACAACTGGGGGTATCATGCAATCAAGCTCAGGATCAAACTAAGCCGCCCAAAGTGACAGGAAGCAAGAAACAGAAATATACAACGATAGTCCAAGACCGTTGGACTGTTCACCTCTTGAAGCCAATTTACAGTGAAAGAAAACAAATGCTGAAAAGATGGGAGCCGTAACATGCTGGCACAACACAACGAAGAGCGTCCCACTACTAGTATACCAGAGCGCTGCAACGATATAGAGGAACACAACCGCATCATCTCGATATCTGTTTGCTACATCGATCATCATCTTTCATGTGATCGTTTTTCGGCGATTTGATCTGGCGTGCCTGTCTATTGTGCCCAAGGATATCGCTCAACTCAACATCCACAGCCGACTCCCGTGTCGCCTGCGAACTCGTGATCATCTCTTTGACACTCACCTCTCTCCATGGTTGATATTGCGCATACCTGCCCGTGATCTTTTCAACTATCATGCTCCGCGCACGCCTGCACTCTGCTCTTGTGGTGAAGATATAGATGATTGCGTTCCAGGCACCTTGAAGCGGCAGGACCGTCGCGGAAAGAATATTCAGAGCAAAACTGGGCCGGTCTTTGTGCGTGAATTGGTACATGCGGTTTATACTGCTGGGCAGCCAGACAACGAATAACGCTAAGAACATGAGGAAGGCAACGTAGAAGTATGCCATTGCTGCAGCATGGCCCTCTGGTGTTCTTTTAGCTGGAGGACGGGGTTTCGATATCGCTGTTGGTGGTACAGTCTTGGGTTCTGGAGGTGGGCTTGTGGCGATTATTGTTGCTCTGTAACTGCTTCGTGATGGTGGGGTGTGGTGGAAGTTGAGTTGCGCTTCCACGTCCTCTAACAATCTAGAAATTCAGATCGGAGAAGTATCGTGGAGCGGGCCTGAAACCAGCACATCGGGTCTACGAATACTGGAAAGTCTCTGCGTGCTCGAGAAGGAGTTGATCGAAATGCAATCTGGATCCGGAGAGACACTCCTGAACACATCACTTTGCTGCTGGGTATCGCACTCAATCCGCGTCGTTACAACAATGTTATTCCTTCCCGACAAAACATCTCCGGCGCTTTCTCTTTCGTCGCTCGGATCCCGCACTGTTACGAATTGATTCGAGTCCCGAGAAAAATACCGCAATTCGACTTGCTTCTGCCAAATTCGGTACCCCGTCACACTGTAAATGGTAATAGCCGCCAAAATGGTGACCCTTCACAGCTCCTATCAGCAACTTACTAGCAAGCATCTGAGAAAGGACAGGGACCCACCACGCAGGAACATAGAAGAATGCTATGCGCATCCACTCAACATCAACAGATACCCAGCACCATAGCATCGCAGAACCTATAACGGGATGACCAGTTCGGCTAAGCACAACATAAGCTATGACTGGTATACACGGGATACCGTAGTTAAAAGCAAAATACCATTTTTCCAAATGGCGTAGCTGCTGCGCGCCATAGCCGTAAAAGAAGACGAGGAAGACGTTTAAGGCCATGCAAAGAACCCAGAAGGAATCGGCGACCATGAACCATTGGATGAGAAGACCTTGAAATTCACACAGGCCAGATGCAGGTTCACCCGGCGCTGGTAACACCGAGTTCGACATTAGTGTTGCGACATTTGTGAGAATATTGCCTAGCGTGGCGTAGAAGACTAGGCGGTTGATTGCTGTTCGAGCGAGTCAGTCCATTGTACCAGAAAGACCTGTCGCTCGACTCACGTTTTCGGAAAAAGGGAAAGGCGATGAATGTGGCGACAATGATACTGGACCCTACGACTGAGAATATCGATGCTATCCGTGTGGCGACTACAAAGCCGAAGGCTTTGTGGTATGGGAGTTTGGTGGCCATGTCTGAGGGATGGGAAAGAGTTGTATGTGCAGGGCTTTGGTGAGAACGGTGGTGGTATTTCGAGACAATTGTTATACCATCCATTCAACTGTGCGAAATGGGCGACTGGTACACCACAAAGACATTGACGAGACTCTCAAGAGTGCGAAAGATACGAACGTATGGTTCTGGGGCCTACCCGCTGCGCAAGGGCTTAGATCTTGTCCCCCCGAAGGGATGACTATGAGCATCGGAAATGTACCGCCAAGCTATCCCGGACAAAGGCGGGATTCAAGAACGCATCCACTTACATTCTTCCAAAAGAAGGAAAATGTTTTGAGACGTGGGGCACGTACTCCAGCTCCACCAGAGTTTCAGTGGCTCTTTACAGGAAACGGCATCGTGCTACGAAGATGGCTTAGCAACGAGGATAGAGGATTTGCCCCCTCCCCTTCGCTCACATGAGCACGACGTCGGGCAAGTGACCTGAAAACGGGTTTTCAAGGAAGGCGGGAAATGCAAAGACGGAAACAGTCAGCCTGATTTCGGGTAATGGCGTTCTGACGAATGAATGAGAGAGGTAATACTGGCTTAACGGCTCGAGGTGTGTTCTTCCGCCCCCGTATCACGAAGGACCGTATTAACTCGATTAGCTGTTTTCAGCACGATTCGTACCGAGACCCAAAATGCATCTATACTGCGACAATATTATCTAGTAGCATGTGCAATAAGTTCCACTCATCCGCCTAGAACGCCAAAAAAAACACCCAGTCCACATAGTAATAGCAACCATACTCTAGTGTCCGCAATCGTCAACCCCATCCCCCCTCTTTACCTCCCGACGCACTTACCCTCTCAAGCAACATGGCGCTGCACCGTTTCTTGAAGCTGAGCTCACCCACCAATCAATCCATCTACACACCAGCAATGCCAAGGGCAGTTCAGCCGTTGCCTCAGAACAACGGCCGTCGCCAAGACCAACCCCATCACGCCCTCCCCGCAACTCCTACCGTAAACGCTAATTGGCCGGGCCGCCCCTCCGTCCATCTGTGACTTGCGCAAAGCACCACGCCCCAATCTATCAAAGAAAATGGTAGGAATGCCCTTGCAGCGCGTGGCTTACCCGACTGTGTCAGACGACGTTTTTACTTGTCTCAGGGAGAAAAGAGTGATCGAAACGCCACAATGATACCTGCTTGCATTTACGAGATAGTAGTGAAAGAAATGAAATAAGAGGTACTACAAACTGTACTCTTATCGAGGCAAGGACTCGAGCTAAACGGTGAAATTGTAGCACCAGCGTCTACTGGTCAGTATGGCGCAAAAAAGCTGAAATAATTCGCTGGGTCCGGGTACAGGTGCGATCGGATACTTGTCGGGGTAAGCTATGCCAAGTTGGCAATGCCCGGTTACTGGGTCACACACTACGTATATGGCACTGCATGCGTACAACACTGCTAGAATTTTCGCGTGGCGTGGCAGTGCTGAAGGTAGTTACACGGGTTGGGACTGGTCTATGACAAAAGATATCGCCGGATAGTAACACGCTTTGAACGAAGGCGGTTGGAGAGAACAAGGGAGAGTAATACAAGACTGTCCCTTCGGGGTACTGCTAAGTAGCTGGGAGTATCCTTTTGATTTGATTGGCTGTCGTAAAAGAGCCTGGCCGTCTTGAAGACTAGAGTATCGGGGTTCTTGGGATGAATTACCTTGATACTGATGACCACAGTGAATATTCTGTACGATTGTGGAAACGGCGTGGCAAACGGTGAAAAGGCTGAACTCAATCGACCCTTGCATACTTGACGCATTCCATGAATAGCTAACGTACCGCGAGGGCTTACGCTTTCGGGATTGGCGTAGTACTTGGAGTGTACATGCAAATTGTAGGACCACAACAGTTCCGATGAAAGACATTGAGCAATTGCTACGCTAACTCGCTTGCAGAATCGGCTTCTGGTACCTATGCGTTGCGCTCTTTCTCAGAACAGAGGGGGCTAGCCTTGCCTTGCTCCTGCTAGTATCTATAATATTACAACCTTCTATCGCCAAAAGGCTTATAACATTTATAACCGGTGCAGGTCAGCTGTAGCTATAGATATATTGTTAGCAGCGATATACTACACCTAAGCTGCTTTAAGCTAGGTGTGCAGGTCTTTCTTGTCTAGCACTTCTAGCGGGTACTTAGTACCACTACAGAAGCATGACAACCTCTCAGATTTAGGTACAGTGCTTAGAACGGAATGATGCTATAACAAGCTATAAGCTAACAGACTTTCGATAAGATCTATAAGCTGTTGACGCACCTACTGCTAGCTAAAGCGAGGCGGTTGCGTGACGCTTATACTGCATTGTGGTATGATATATGTAATATAAGGCTCCTAATCTGAGAATGTCTATTCTTGTAACCTGCTGTAGATTTCATTATGTCGGGGCGTGTCTGTGGCGGCTCGCCACGCAGTGTATCTCGCTACGTAGTGACCGACGTTATATTGTGTATTGCATTTCACCGCAAACGCGGTAGGATCAAACTGTTTACACGTATATGCTATCGTTTTCAGCACAGAGGTGATCTCTTCAGCTTTCCCGACAAATTGATTCATATGACCACCTCATGTGGTTCCGACCTAGCCGTTGATGTCACTCTCCTTAGCCGCCAAGGTAGTTGTGGTTGCAGCAGACAAAATCGTTTCCACCCGGACAAACGCGATCTGCAACGCACATCAGGGACCGGATCATATCTAGAGCTGCCAAAATCAAACGACTTACCGCCGTTCAAAGACCGGCAACCTTCTCTCCATAGGCACTGAGTGCCGGAGCCGTGGCCCGGGCAGTCAGGGATGACGCACGCCATGATGTTGTCCGGGTCATTAGGGCAAGGCCAATTACCGGGATATCCAGTGTACGCGATACCGCCCCATCTAGTGCGGCATACATTATGGTCGAGGCAAATGCAGTCATCGCCCCAGTTGTTTGAACAACGACCACCAACGGCCGCTAGGGTCGGAGCTGCGCCGAACAGGAATGCAAGGGTAGCACTAATGAGCTTCATGTTAGAAGTGGGTTGATGAGTTGATCTGCTTTGAAATGGATTCTGCGCGTCAGACAAGAAGCCCCCGGTGTTTATATAGACGCAGCATTGATTAGTACTACTATATAGCTTCTGCACGACGGTGTCACTGAATGCAGATCTATCCTCTATCAGAAACTAGTTGGTAATAGTTACTTGACTTGACTTCAAATTCGATTTACCTAAGGCTCATTTGGTTTGCTGTCAGCTGAGGTGTCTTCGGCTGAAGTTTCCTGTTCATCCGCTAAAGTCTTCTCAGCTGAGGCCGTTTTGCTTTATACGGTACTCTAACGTTATTGCCGACCCACCGAACGTGTCAAGGTGGGCCAAACCAAACTAATTTAGCTTAACGGTTCTCATGACCGGCTGGCAAGAAGACGATTCTAGTAGTTACGCAGGTTGACACTTATTATAGTCTTATTGTTTATTTGGAACTTGACCTATCATTACTCTTCCAACTTGACCCATGAGCGGCTGGCTCTTCAATTAAACTTTTTGTAGCTAGCTTGGTGTTTCCTCTACATGGCACTTCGTTTCGAAGCCATATATCCTAGAAGTAGCCACTAAGTTAGATATTGGGCATCAGCTTCTATGGCACTTCTGCAGCTAACAGGGGGCACAGGAAGTGAGTGACACCCTAATTTCACAAAAGAGACAGCTAACGATGTAAGAAATAATGAAAAACATGCATATGATTTCTTGACAGATTTCGCTGCCTTCAATATATCCCAAATCCTGAAAACAAACATCTCTACGTAGCAGCCACCGCCGCATCGGTGGTTTTCCCTACATCACTCTTCACGGGCTCAGCTTCCCTCCTCTGCTTCCCAGAAATCAAATACACATTCGCCCTCACCTCCAACAGGGGATCATCACTCGGCTCTACACCCTGAACTCTCGGAATGGGATCAAAAATCACATTCCTCTGCTTCTCCAAACTCTCCTCCTCCCCTAGCATCTTCTCAATCGTAATCGTACCCAGCTCAACCACCTTCCGTTCTTCAGGCCAAATCTGCGTCGCATCATCCGTTACATCGCCCTCCTCCGCAATTTGCGCAAGAAGCTTAAACTCAATCGGAGCTTTCTCAAGACGCGGTGTCAATTCGTCGAAAAGGTAGGTATCGGACTTGCTCTTGAGCGCTTCAACATCGACATGCTGCTCGCCCGCAACAGGCACAATGCGATATCGCAGCGTGGTAACTTTATCTTGCTTGACAAACTTGAACGCATTTACACCAAAGAACTTTTCCGTAGCAAAGCTCTCGGGACTGGGCTTAGGATCTTGAAGGAATCGCACGGTTTCAGGGTGGCGAGATAGAAACTCGGGGACGGCTTCAGCGGCATTGCTGCTTGTTGCTGCTTTGAGGAATTCGAGGAACTCGGCTCCTGTGCGTGTGGGGAAGTATTTTGTAGAATGGGCGATTATGTCAGTGTGCTGCCGTTTGTCGTTTTGCTCCGGGAGGTGAAATCGGATTGCGATTCCGCGCGGGTTGGCGTTGGCGTCTGTGTCGGGGATTTGGGGGAAGCCGGTTGAGGAGGAGAAGCGGACGGTGATTGGTGTGGATGCAGCGTTGAAATTTGGGGCTGAAGTCAGCTCTGCGGCGGAGGAGGTAGGTGTGAAAGTTCCGGTTAGGAGATGGCCTTTTGCGTGGGCTGCGTTAGGAGTGGGTGTTAGTGACCTGAAAGGGTCATGCAAGGGGAGAACGACGAACCTGGTCGAAAGCTTTTTGCTGCATCGCCAGCCATTCCGCGAAGTGTGCTCACGAGACCATTACTAGTCTCTAGCACCTGGGTATCGGTTGAAAGTGGCATGCTGGAATATCTTCTAACTTGAATTTATCGGTCAATCGAGTGCAAGTTGAGGACTGTGTTTCTGTACTTAAGAGTTGATTGCCATTCCCTGCGATCCATCTTGCAAGACTATATACACGCCCCATCTCTTCCAAAAGGCACTATTATTTGTCACGAACACCATGAAAACCCCTCAATTCGATGATTCATAAACATGTTCAACATGTCGTCTTATCGATCCAGCATACACAAACTACAACCCGGGTCCGCTAGTCTAATGCGTGTAGTTTCATTGGCTAATAAGGTCCTACAGGCGTGCTGACTGCATGCTTACTTGCAGCGTCCCGCGGCTGTAGCACGTATATTTACAAATACGTCTTGAGTTCTTGTTGGATTTGCGATACAATGCAGTTTACTAAGTCAGCTTAATCATCTGCTAGGCCGCTTTGAGGTTAGTACAAGGTGCATTTGGTTTCCTCTGGCCATTTGTACGTCAATGGCGTAATCATCGTTCACTGGTTTCCTTGGTTTTGTCTTGTATCACATTACATGTTGGTTGGATGATTGGAGGTATACAACCATGTTTGAAAGGGGGTTTGGGGTTGGCTTGGTGCTTCTGTCATTTTCAAGACATTCATTTCTCCCGCTCTTCTCAGGACCATGTCACGTGGTCCCGCGACTTCTTTATCGCTGTTTGCGTTCACAAAAATATTGCGATTGAGATATTTGGGGGAATGTGAATAGTGGACTGTAGTGGCTATAGATATACTATTGTCAAGACGCTCAGCCCAGCAACGAATTAATACCGCATGCTTCTTGGTAGCCTCCACCTACTACACCTTCCAAAAATTTTGGCCATGAATTTATTTCCATGCCTAACGCTTGGAACAAATACCATGGATTCCCTTCATGTGATAATGTTATAACCACGCTTTTAAAGCATATATTACAATGGCTCCTAAGACACTACTACAAGATAGTACAGCAAAGGTAATAGTGGCAGGCACAAGTCCCCTGAGGGTTTATCCATGCTGATTGAAACAAATCATCACTACCATTACACTGCTCTAACATCGGCCATGTTTCATAATATATGCCATTTGGTCAAGCTGTCATGTGGGCCTACATTGTCTGCACATACTGTTCGGCATGCTTTAATATCGTCCGGACAGCAATCTCCAGGAGGATCCTGTGTTCTCGCTTTTGGCATACATAATCTGTTATAGATCACACCATTGGATATATGTACCACCTTACTAGGACTCGCAGGCTGGCAAATGGGATTGCGTATGCCAAGGGTGGCAGATGCAAAACCTGCAAAGAGCAATACAACAGGGATAACGTTGAAAGCTTGGTATCGCATCGTAGAGACTGTTTGTAGGACTTGTGTAAGTATGTGCGAGAAGGATTGGAAGACCTGAGTTGGACAAATACTCAAAAAGCTCTTTATGGGCCCAGATGGAAGTTTATATACTTGGGCTTATATCCGTTGCTCCCACGGGCCGAAATCTACGACCCCAGTGGACCCAGTAACTTGGTGAAGGGTATTTTGACGAAAGTATACAATACCGGAAGCGGTTCATCGGTGTGCTCCGGATGTTATCAGTGAACGGTTGGTAGCCCTAGATTGTGAAAGTAAATGCACGATGGAGCTTGCGCTAGCCTGATTCGTCAATGCTAGTGGGACGGAGTGAAGCCTGTGCGCCAAGGCTATGAAGTCCAGTCCTCTTGTAATACCTCAACGGCAATATTGAAGTACTATATTAATCACAACATTTTGCAAATTTCCATCAAGCATTCTTGGTCCAACGGTAGGATAATTGCCTTCCAAGCAATTGGCCCGGGTTCGACTCCCGGAGGATGCATAACATCCTTCTCTCGATTGCAACGTTATGACTTTTTTTTGGTTCCGGCCTTTTTAAGCGAAGTTTATGAGAGGGGGGCGGGTATTCTCCACTAGGATGGCACGTTAAAAGATACAGTTTATTCAAATATGATTACAACTTAAAATGAGCTGACTACGATGGCCTGTCATTCCAGCCTAAATAGATCACTTGGATAGCACTCCCGTTTTCATCATAGGTTACCTGTGTACAGGGTACTCCACCTTCCGGAAAATTCAATGCATGTCTTAACAAAATATCATGTACCATGTCCGAATGTACCGTCTCAATAAGGCATAACCTTAAGAATTTAGAGAGCGTAAATTTGGTACCTTCCAAACCTTCGTCTACACATGACTGTGTCAAAACGGCAGTCCTCTATTATTGAATGCAGAATATTAACACAAGCGTATGGACCCAGAATACTGACAATGAATACAGACAATTCACTTGGACAACACCTCTTTCCCTTTCATTTACCCGCATAAAGAGATTAGTGACAATTAGAAGAGATTTAAAGCATGAGACTGCGAGAAAAAAACTCATTACCTGCAAACTTCACTCTCATATTATAAAACATGTATGGCGGGTATTATCTCGATCAATTCATGTCCAATCACAGGGAAACCATCCCTTCCCATCACCCTCTCTGGATATATAAAATTGAAAAGAAACTTTACTAGATAACATCGTAAAAAAGACCAACAACTCCACCCTCACCCCACAACCTCATCCCTCTCCGCCAACGCCCCATCCATCCCCGCCTTCCTCGGCACAAGTATACTCCTCAAAATACAAAGCTTCCCATTCTCAGGACAAACCTTCTCCCGATTCAACTGCTTATCCGCCGGCCCCGTCGGCCCCCCCGAAAACTTGGCTTGACCAAAAAGCTTAAACTGTCTCTTATCGCTCTCCGGATACTCCTGGTCGCCCCACCTGCCCTTGAAGTTGAGCCAGGCGGTGGGCGCCTGTCCATCATACGCTTCAAACTTGTTGGTGCTGGGCGTAAACTTGTAGTACCAGGCGCTGAGCAGCGGGTCCCAGACGGTGCCTCTGTTGGTGTAGTCTTCGAGGACGCCGCCGGGGAGGTTGAGGTTCGGGATCGTGTGGTCGTGGGTGCCGCCCATGGCGTAGTTTGCGTGCGAGCCTTTGGACGAGTAGGCAATGGGGCGGATGCCGGTGGCGTCGCGTTCGACGGCTGAGTAGCGGAAGGCTTGGCCGTTGGCGTGCTGTGAGAACCAGATTGCGGTGGGTTGGCCGTTGGAGAAGCGGACCATGGTGTGTTCCCAGTCGCCGACGTGATTGCCTGGGTGGTGTGTGTTAGTATTGTGATACGCACAGGTGGTTGTGGTGGACTTGGTTGGAGAGATGAGGATGTAACTTACCAAAGTTTAGTTGCTTCCATCCCAGTACCTCTCCACCGTAATTGTAGGCGTAGAAGTACATGTAAAAGGCATCTACATTTCCATTTCCCTTGTCGTTGACGATGACGGCTGCAGTTGTTGCGCCCTCAGTTTTACCACTCGCGTTAGGTTTTGTGCCTTTGATCCATGTAGGATCTGTTGTAACATCATCATTGGAAGTAAGCCAGACATTGTTGGCCATTTGATCCAAATTTGAGGTCGTTAGGGGCTTGGAAGGACCAGGGACTTCATTGAAGTTTACGCGAGGGGTAGTATGGGTGAGGAATGACTGAAGGTCGGTTGGGTAATAGTTCTCCTCGGAGTGAAGATAAACGATTGGAGCTGTATGATATTAGAAGACTTTTCTCCCTTTGGGAGAAAGAGAGAAACAACTCACCATACTTCAAGACATAGTCGGGTACACCACTTGGTACTTGTCTTTTTTCTTGTGAGAGAGGTGCTCCGTTCACCAAGGACACAGCGACTGTCACAACAGCAATGAGAGATGTCAAACCCATGATTTCTGTGTTTCTAATCGACGAAAGAAGGAAATCAGGCTTGTATTGAGCGTCGCCATGACAGTTATCTTATATGATATCTGCACCTCTTGCACACAAGACCCATTCAGCTGAGTGAACTCCTTTAGTCTGTCCTCGCCGTGCGTTGCATAGATGTATTATCCCCCTACTATTGCTTCCACACACACACACCTTTACATGCAAGTTCCACCCATCTATGTATGCATACACCTTCGTTGCATTCCCATTCGCTGATTTTGTCCAGATGAGCATCTTGGCCCTACCAATAAACTAAAGACGCATTCACACGTGGAGACCTGAGGCAAGCAAACGGCAGATAATCGGGGCCCGTCCTACTCGTGGTGGCAGGCGGATGTGGCGTGCATGGTTGGCCGCCATGTGCGCGGGCCCTAATGCAAGGCTGGTGGCTTTATGTGGCGATCCCAGCCCAGGGATGCAGCGACTTTGATAGGGCAAAGGCGTAGCCGATGGATTAATGAAGCGCGAAAAGCATGTCCACGTTAGGAGCTGGCGATTTCCGAGCTGAACTACGGCCAAGAAACTCGCTGTGAGTTGCCTTTTTGCGCATAAGGACCGCCGACGTCTATCGCCCTTGGAAAGAAAAAGAAAGGGGTGTCTGCAGCAGCTGGGTCTGGTGACTGTATGGCGCTCACGAGCGAAACGAGAATCTCAGGTGTGGAGTAAACAGGAGTGTTGATAGCCGAACGGTGTGACCTTCCCGAAAGGGATGGCGAACATGAGTAGAACTCTGCCTTGTGATGCCCCTGAACAGTCGTTCTGCGCACATGCACTATCCCATGCTCACACATCACACTACATCAAGGCTTTATCGAGAGCGAATCACTTTACGCGTGGGGGGAAGCAGTGTTCAAGAAAGGTCTGATAGTTAAGACACAACGCAAAGCAACATGCTCTTCCGTAGTCTTTGGCACTATCGCCTGCTGTAAAGTATATGGTACAGTCAGCTACTAGAATACAAAAGTCCGTGCATACTTGCGATCCATCTCTTCGTACTCTTCTTTCAGCATCTTGCTCCTCAGTTTATTCAGCCTGAGTGTAACGCCTTCTTCCTCGCCTTCCAGCTTCTCCACTTCCTCATCTAGTGTTTTAGTCCCTTTGACTTTCCACATCAAACTTGACAAACCTCCATTCTTTGCCTTGTCGCGCTTCTCCCTAGCTTCGGCAGCAAGATAAGTCATGATCTTTCCCCATGACTCCAGGCCAACCTCCTCGCACTTTTCACATTTCTTGCGAAGATCGTCGTTAGTGCGTATAGCATTTAGAGATTGCGCAATCTTGGAGGTTGAGACTCCGTCGCGGACCCAAGAAAGGCCCTGCTGGCGCTGGGTAGAAGACGACCCTGCAGTCGCGAAGAGTATCTCGCCAATGTAGTTCTTGAGTGCAGCTTCCTCACAACGGTCACTCTCTTTACGCAGAAGAGGTTCATCTCCCGAGGGCGGAACCGGGGGGTAATCTGGCTCACGGAGAAGACTGACTAATGTGCCCACTAAACTTGAATCCTTTTGTGGTGCAATAGTGGGTCTACGCGCCTCTTCTGCACCGATACGAGCCCGGAGTAGAGATACAAAGATTGGTAATGCGGATGCGATTCTTCTTTGCTCAGCGAAGAATATAGCCAGATTTGTAGCAGCGTAGACAACGTTAGGAGTGATTGAGTTCTTTGGTGCGGTGGAAGCTAGGACACCAGTCTCTCGATCAATGACTGCAGAGGGCTCTGAGGTTGGGAGGCCAGAGATAGCAATATCTAGTGCCCATCTGTACATCTCCTCAGCAGAGTCTGGAAGCTTTCGGAAGCTGAGCCAGTCGGCATACCCCAAGGCAGCAGATAACCTTTGATAGGTGGTAAATCCCTTGGATGTGATGATCGTGAGATAGAAAGACTCGGGTGCTTCAGCAGCAGGCACACGATGCTCTTCGTCCGGTACTTCTGGCATTCCAGGAAGCACAGCCTTCGGTCGCGGATTTGTAGCCGATGGGACGAACTCTGGTGCCCAGACATTCCTTCTCCATTTGTCTGTAACCCATCCATCCAGTCGCTCTGCGGCACTGGCCATGCCCATGAGCACTTCATAGTAGCCTTGCCGCCACTCGTCGCTCTTTGCCGATATATCAAAGCCTGCCTTGCCCACCCCCGGGACTAATATTCCTCCCTCTTCTTGTTCCACAAGGCCAGCTCCGTCCTTGTCTGGGTTCTCAAGCCGATTCAGCGCATATTCCAGCTCTGAGTAGACTCGGGCCCAATTCGGAAAGCCCTCTTCCTCGTTGTTTTCGGGAACCTGCCACCACTTTCCTCTCCTAAATCTGAACCTTGTGATCAGGCTCCATTCATGTGGCGACGGAAACGCCCGCTCTTGCTGTTCGCTCAGTATGCCCAAGCTTGCGATACTGAAGCATGACGTAAGGAGGAAGATGAGTATGCTGTATCGCACACTCAATTTCGCAGTCTCTTTGATGAACTTCTTGTGATTTGCGCTGATGGAGAATAGACGCTGGAGCTGGCCGTTGGAGAGGTGCTGGCCAGAGGGGTACAGGAACGGGAGTTGTGGCCGCGCAGAGCCCTGGTGGGCAACGAGGAATTGGCGGGGGTGCCTGTAAGAGAACTGGCGCGGACAAGGAGGATTGGGCGTGTGGTTTCTTGGGGGCTTCAAAGCGCCCCGTGGCAGCTTTGCCAGATGCGCCGGCGGCCGCATTGTCGTTTGCAATTGCTTTGCCTTTTCTTCAGATGTTCTTTGCGGCCATCCGTTGTTCACGCGCCAAGACGGCCCTCGCGCTCACCGCTCGGCAGAAAAAGTTCAAGGGCTCGGAATTTCGTTTCGCGACGCTACAACATTTCTCCAACATTTTTGCGCCGCCATCATGTCTAAGTCCAAGGTTGATAACGTCGAGAAGAAGCGCAAGCGCGATACTGAGGTAGCAGAGGATGCGCCCAAGAAGTCCAAGAAGTCCAAGAAGGTCGAAGATTCCTCGGATGCGCCTGCAGTCGAAGCTGTAGAGGTGAAGAAGGAAAAGAAGGAAAAGAAAGACAAAAAGGATAAGAAATCAAAGAAGGACAAGAACAATGTAGAAGCATCCGCCACTGAGGAGGCTGTAGAAGACGCAAAGAAGGAGAAGAAGGAGAAGAAATCCAAAAAGTCCAAAAAGTCCAAGGATGTCGACGACTCCGAAGATGCCCCCGCAGAGGAGGCTGCTCTCATCGATGAGATGAAGAAGTCCGAAAACTTTATCAGCGTCAACGACGACGAGCCAATGCCCGACGCCACTGATGCGCCAGCCAAGAAAGACAAGAAGAAGGAGAAGAAGGAAAAGAAAGACAAAGAGTCGAAAAAGTCAAAGAAGAGCAAGGATGATGCCAAGACTGAGGACACACCTATGGAAGACGCTGCTGAGGAGCAGAATGGCACAGCGGAGCCCGCCCCGGTAGAGGCCAATGGTGTAGACCTTGAGTCCAAGTCCGAGAAGAAGGAAAAGAAGGACAAGAAGAAGGACAAGAAGGAAAAGAAAGAAAAGAAGGCAAAGAAGTCTGAGGATGTAGAGACCAATGGCGAAGCTTCTGCCGAAACCAACGGTGAAGCTGCCGCGGAAGACGTAGAAGTCACCGAGGAAGTAAACGCTGAGGAGGCAGAGGAAGCTGAGGCTGCAGTCGAAGCCAACCAAGGTCGCTTCATCGTCTTTGTTGGTATGTATAGTAATGCACATACGCTGCTTACCAACCGCTAATCAACAACTCCCAGGCAACCTCCCCTACTCTGCAACCAAGGAGCAAATCGAGAAGCACTTTGAAAAGATCAAGCCCAGCGAGATTCGCCTACGTACATACAAGGGTAGCGACAAGTTCATGGGTACATGCTTTGTTGAATTTGACCGATTCGACCGCATGGTGACATGCTTGAAGAAGTACCACCATTCCGTCTTCCCTGACCCCAAGAAGAAGGAGGGCAGAAAGATCAACGTCGAATTAAGGTATGCTAATATTGCGCCCTACATTCTTTATATTCGATCAGCGCAAAAGCTAACAAGATGAACAGTGCTGGAGGCGGCGGTAACAGCGAAGTCCGCAGATCCAAAATCGCAGCCAAGAACGAGAAGCTCCACGACGAGCGCGCCCGCGACCGGGTCAGGAAGACCGAGCTCGAAATGAAACAAAGCGAACGTAAGCAGAAGAAGGAGGCCAAGACTGGCAAGAAGGGTGAAGATGCTGGTGCTGAGGAGGCTGAGGCGACGGAGAAGCCATCGGAAGCTGAGACTTTTGGTATGAACCCGGCTCGTTTGGCTATGATGCAGGGCCCCCAGCGGCCGGTGCACCGGTCGAGATATTAGACTCTGGAGTCATGTTGGATAATTTCAGGAGCGATTATGTGAAGACATTAGTGGTTGACGATTTGAAAAGAAGGGGAATTTGTTTCTTGTTGCATAGCATTTGCTTGCATACCAACACTTTAGACAGATGGAGGGTAATGAATGAAAAGTTTGGGGTAGTCGAGTTAACCAATTGAGGTGCACTGTTATTGTGAAGCTACCAACCTGATTCTCAAGGTGCTCTGGTAATGCTTCTCATGCCTACAGCGACCTACTACATATGCATCAGGAACCAACGAACGTGCTGCAGGGATCCTAAGCATGTCCGCGCACGGACCAAAGGGTCCACCAACCGCGGTCCCATCGCAACTTTTTTGTGACGCCCTCCAGCAGACTCCCCGCGCCATTGCTCTGGAACCTCCGCACTTCTTTGGAAAACCAAATCATACAAACATCCCTCTTTTCACGACGTCAATCGTTCAATCCTCAGTTGAACCCGAAACCACTCATCCAACACCACAACCCACCTCGGGAGTCCGCAACTCACTCGGAAATGCACCACTAAGCCTACACCACCTTCTCCCCGCGCACCTTACAGCACCGCCATACCAATGGAAACCCTAAAAAACCTCCCAATCATCCGAAGCATGATGCGCCCACCCGCCGCTCCAACACCATCGCCTCCCGCTCCTGCAGCGCCCTCCCCTCCTCCACCCCCACAACCTCCCACCGAACCCACATACCAACGCCCGCCCATAACCTCCCCGCGCTCCCTCCACCAACTCTCCATCTACCTCCTCGGCAGCACCTGCCTCCTCCTCTCCACAACCCTAACCCGGCGCGCCATCCACCGACGCCACATCCGCCTCACGCCCTCCTACTTCGCCCCAAACACCAACCCACACGAGTACTTCAGCCCCTTCGCCGACGCGTGCCAGGCCTTCAACCTCGCCACCATGAACTGTGCTAGTGTAGGCATAATGGCGCTGGGCGGCGTGATGTGGGTGAGTGACATATCGAATCTAGCGGAGGCGAGAAAGGTGCTTAGGGGACGGTTGGGGTATGAGCGCATTTATGAGAGTGAGGATGATGTGCCGAATTCGATTTCGCAGATGATCATGCAGGCGGGGGAGGTTAGGGTTAGGGAGGAAGAAGAGAGTGGGGAAGAGGGGAAGGGGAGGTAGTAAGGGAGAGGGGGTGTATGATATTTGTAGGATATTTTTTTTGTATGATAATGATTATGAGTTTGGGTTGTTTTAGGTTGGTGATTAGATGGGGGTGTGGATGTGTTGTGAGCAGGATTCGGAGACGAACGATTATATCACGATGTTTACGATAATGCAAAGACGACGAACTTGGCTCTTTGCACATCTGGCAAGATGCACAACCCTGGTTTCTGGCACCTTTCATGTTCAATTTTCAGGCGCTCCATCGCCGCGCCCACCTCGACTTCCCTGCTCGCTACTTCCACGGCCCGGAGTAGCTGAGCTCGTGTTGGAGCTCGTGTCGGAGTTCGGTGGACACGGGAAATATCCCATTACAGGGCCAGGTGAGGGATTGACAGATGAAGGGTTGACAAATGGCAGTGGCAGCCGAGCGGCACTTGTACCGGAAGCACCTATTCCGCTTGGTGGACTAGTGAAGAATCCCAGCACAGGGCCGGTCGCAGGGTTGGTGAAAGACTGGGGCGGAGTATAGAATGGGTTTGGCAGACCACCTGGACCGAAGTTGTAACCGGAAATCCCATGCATGGTCGGTGCCAGGCTGATTAAAGTTGACCTTCCAATCGTCGTAGACGGGCATGGTGTTTGGAGTTTTGATCAAAATTCGCCGGTCCGGCGGTCTTTTCCATTCTTCTACTACTACTAGACCCTGAAAGATGTTGATCGAAACCGCAAAGCTACATCCATATGAGATATACTTAGTCGGCCAGCAACGCAACACCAAGTGACGTTTTAGTTCTTTTTGAACAATCTTAATCTTGGAAAGTTTGGAACCGGATTCCGATTTGCAGCAGATGCAATAGTTCAAGCCACAAGTGTTGCATTCAGCTATACATAACAAAGTGTCGGTTTTACCATCCATCCAGTTTTGAAACATGGTGCAGGTATCGAGCTCCGATGAAAAGCACGGCTCCCTACATAGGCGACACCGGATGTTCTGGATACGAAGGACGAATTTCGCAAAAATATCTTATAGTGACGAATCCAAATGCTGTCTCCGGTGCGTAGGTCGCTACTGCAGCATTGCTCATTTCCGTTTCCGAGACATATTGCTTTTGCGACTCGCTTGATGCGCTCACTGTCGATAGACTTCCGAGTGAATTATGTCTTGCCTGCTTCTGCACCTTGGGCTCTTGGTCGACGAATTCGTTGTCTCCGTACGTCTTGTTCAATCCATGTTCGGAACCACATGCCATTATGCTGCTGTTATGCTGATCCATTCATTATATGGCAGTCTATTATGACAACGAGAGTTGATGACAAACCGTGCCTATAGCAGTGTAGCTGAAAGGTGGTTGGCGAAAGAAAGCTGGCATAGCCTCTGAAGATGCGGTAGTGATCTTTATCCGTTGTTGATTTTGTAAGCACAGCTGATTAGGCAGAAACACTAGTGATAAAAGCCACGAAACGAAGCTTGGTATTTTATTGATGAGAGTCGAGATTGAGTCCAAATGAATGTGCGGCGATGATGATGAGGTAGGAGAGATAGACGAATTATATAGCGAACTTGTAGGCATTAGAGCGCTGCACTGCATGTCCTTATTGTAACTATGTTTTGTTGTGCTGCTGTCTTATCGTAAACGTGTTTTGGTTGTCGTACCTAATTCTCGAAGGTTAGGAAGTGGCCTGCTATCCTTTTCTGAAATAATTGATCTGATACGCTATATAGCAAACAGCGACAAAAAAAAGTTCAAGCCATCGCAGTGTGGACTGGCGTATTGGGGGCTAAGAGTTGTAAGCCAGAAAGTCGGGGCTTTGGTAGAGCGAGAGTGTGGTAAAAAGAAAAGCGAGCCGAGACCAAAGTATGTTGCATACGCCCAATCCAGACTCACTTGCTGTTAGCGTCTCAGTTGGCAAGGGACAGGAGTGGCACCATGTTAGCGGGCAGGGAAGTGGAGTAAGAGTAGTAGACAAGTGGCTCTTTGCCGCCAAAGCTAGACCAGGTGAATGAGAGGCTGTAGCTAGAGTGGGAAAGGGGCCCACAACCGCGGACAGGCGTAGTTGCACTTATCGAATGGTAGTGTCACACAAGCGGCACAACTAACACTCTGCAATCCAGGTTGACCATGTGACGTCAATGCCTAATAGCAAGTGTGGGAACTGCGAGTCACTATTAGTGACACTCCTCCAGCTATGGCTTGGGGCATGTAATGACAGAGTTGCTTGTGAATCGTGGCGATCTGGACACACATGTCAAACCTGCTTCACTCTAGCAGTGACTAGCCAAAGGTCATTCATTGCTTTGGTGCTGCTTGCAAATGGAACATAAATGATGAAGAAGGCACAGATATATCAGAAAACTGGTATGAACTACATGGCGACTGTGCAGCCAAATTTTAAGAAAGACAACATACGTCCATAGTATCGTCAACTTTGGTGCCGCATGCCACCGACTCGCTCTTGAAGCAAACTGGGGATCCCTCTGAAGTACTAGCTCACTGAGCGGTTACAGCATAACTAATCCAATACCACCCATATGGTCTTTGCTTGCCTGGTTTCTCGAGTTGATGCCGCCAGGAATCGGCGCAGCACGATAGTTGTAGAAGTAGTAATGTAATGACCCGTCTCCAGCACCAAAGCGTTGCTCTTCCAGGAACAGTGGGTTATCGAGTAGAGTGAGGGCGTTGAAAACGTCGAAATCAGCCTAACTCTGTTAGCTGACCATCCAAGTTGTGTAACATCAGCATGTTTACCTTCTTTGCCAGAATGAGCGCATCCTTCATCAGCAAGTTCAGCCGTTTCTTCAACTTTACTTCGTCTTTCTCAAACGCAACCTCAGTAGCATAGTAAAAGAGGTACGCCGCCTTGATGGTGTCGTGCTTCTTGTTACCAATGACGGTACTCTCAAGGTTGTAGAAGGAGAAGTAGTCTGTAATCTTGTGAGTATCGGGGTCTTCGACGACGTAACTCCACACGACCTGCTCCTTTGGCTTCTCTTTTGGTGCCATCCAGTGTTCGAACTCAGTTTTATTGAACACCTGAGCCATATCCATGCGCTCAAGATATCGCTGCAGGAGACTGAGAGTTGCGTCAACATCTTTAGCCTCCATTTCGCGAAGTCCTGGTGTAAATGTGGTGTCGTCCAACTTGTACCGAACGATCTGGCGTTGTTTGGTGCTGCCGTGGGGCAGGGGAGAGAAACCAACATCATACAGCTTTTCCCAGTTAATGGCGCGGTGGAAATATCTGGCGGTTGAAACGGGAGTAGGTAGCAGGGATCCAACAGTGTATACAGCCTGAAATGTACCTTCAACATAGCAGCGGCGGGTGATTTCCTTGATGAGCACGGGCGCTAATCGCTTCGAACGGAGCTTCTTGTGGACGCATAGGAAGTTGACTTCGGAGCAGTTAAGAACCTTGTCGCGTACCCGCATCTGTATCGGGATGCCGGAGATGAATGCAACTAGCTTGCCCGAGGCGGTTGCGCGAACACCAACGTGCCATTCCTTCTTCCAACCAGGTGCCTTGAGAGCCCTATGACTGTTAGCTTGAAATTATTGTCTACTGTTGCAACAATCCTACCAGTTCAAGAACGACGGCGAGTATTTGAAGCGGAAAGTTGCATCCTTGTCCTCGACGTAGTGGTTGGTGAGCAACTCGTAGACTTCTTCTAACTGCTTCTCTTGTTCCAAATCCATAGTCACCCATTCAAAGCCGGGGTACATGGGGCTTGGGTTCTTGTCGACTTTTTCAATATCAATCTCTTTGATTGGCCCATCCTTGATGTTGTCCTTGTTTGCCATCTCGTCAAAGCTGGGAACGGGCTGTGTCTTCCAGAACGCGTGACTGGCCATGTCTTTTTGGCTACCTTGTGGTGCGAGCCCTGTGAGCATCTCGTTGAGGTTGAGCGCTTGGAGCAGCTTTTGCAGGTCATCCTTATTATTCGCCTTGCCCTGGAGTTCATTCGCAAGCGCAGGATTGTTTGCGAGCAGCATGTTCATAGCTTCCTTGGGCAGAATTCCTCCAGCGGGCGCGTTCAAATCCGTGACCTCGCCCGCCTTTCCCTTGCCGCTGAGCGCATCCTTTATCTTGTTCTTCTTGCTCTTTTTCTTCTTTCCGGCTGCACCCTCGGCCCCTTCCGCTGTTCCGGTCTCCTCGTCGCCACTTTCGTTTGCAGACTCGGCCTCTGCTTGTTTGCTCGATTCGGCGACTGCTTCGGCGGCTACTTTGGTGTCGGCGTCGGGGTCAGACACCTTGGAGGCTTCCTGAGGCATATTTGGAGAATTGGGGAGGTTGAGAGGATGCAGCAGTAGCAGGCGTGGCGTGGAGGGAATGTGGCTGTTGTCGTGTCAATCGGTAGCTCAGGAACAGGCAATTGGCGGTATTGCGTAGGTGGGGCATGGCGGGGTACGTAGGACAGCCCTGCCCTGATCGCCAACGCCATTTGTGGCACCTGCTTTGAACGCCTACCAAGTCGAATTACTCGAGCATACGAATATGCAGGCCGTCCTTATTGCAACCATAGTTCGCTGTACTGCTGTCTCATCGCAACCCTAGTTAGCTATTCTGCTGCCTTCGTCGCAACCGTAATTGATTTAGTTATCGTACCCGATAGAGGTGCGCCTAACAGGCATGTACCCGTGAGGAAGTGTACATATTTTTGGTAGTATTACCAAACGATCTTCTAGGGCTCAAGAGCGAAGTCTCGCTGACGTAAATGCTCGTCAAATACTTTTACTATGTACTTTGACTCCAAAGTCCATTTCTTGTCACCCGATTCCGGTAGGTTAGGGTGTAGCCTGCCATTATCTTCTGAGATATTTGACGTGATACGCTATAGTATAGTAAACCGAGGTAAGAGAAAAAGCCAAGTCAGTCATGCAGGCCATCTCATCTGCAGACCAGATCTATGTCAATACGCACGTGACCATTTTAGAAAATTTTTATGCTGCCTCAATTAGAAAGAGCAAACTAGAACGAGGAAGAGTAGGCAAAAAATCAAGAAGAGCAAGTCGCAATCAGAAAGAACATGGGGACTTTGATTCTTGGATAAAATAGTTGCGTATGTTCACGTGTCTATGTTGGAATAAGACGTCTGAGTTTTGGCATCAGCCGACTATAATTTCCTAGCCATCTCCTTATTTCGCATTTTTCACACACCAAAAGCAAGCACTGTGCAGAGGCAACGTTATTGTTTGTACAACTTTTCCAATTGGAATTTGTATTCAATGCAGTATGCTACTTAAAAATCCTTCCTATGCTACTAGATCAAGATTGCTTTTTGCAACTTCATCTTAGGGTATATCCAGTGGTACAAAAACATTAGATCCAGTCCAAGGGTCATGACAAACGTCCACAGGACGGGTATATGGGGGAAGCGTTTTTTAAGGATAGTAGATGAAGAAGAAGGCCAGTTGTGTGCTGCCGTAGGCGCACTGGCTCAGATGTTGTTACACGGGATTTGACAAAAATGAAAATAGGGGGTTGGTCGGTAGGGTGGATTGGAAACGCAAAAAAAAGGGTATCGCTTAGCAGATAACGCAAAATGTTGAGAATGAGCAGACATTGAGTCAAGATGCTCAAGAGGTGGTTGGGGAGGGAGGTTTCGCCTGTATCGTAGTTCCATTTCCAAACTTGATGGTGAAATCCACCATGTTCAGTTCGAAAGGGCCGACATCGACCGTTCCAGATTTGGCATTGCCGTTACGATTGTCGGTGAGTAGGGTCTGTATGGATTCCTGTGCGTTGGCAGCAACGTCTAGACTACGACTTTCCTGAAGCGCAAGTAGAACAGCGATACGGCCAAGGTCAAGCGCATCGACATTGCTAGAGATGGGCTGCGTGATCAAAGCATTCGTGCCACCCGAGTTCTGGTTGCCAGAAGCTCCGTTCTGCCTGCTCTGGCCGACTGTCTGACGCTTGACTTGCTGACCTGGGATTTGCGCAGGACGGGGATGATGAAGAGCTGATAGCGTGCGTGAAGGATGGAATGTCGTCCGCAAATCCATAGAGTGCAGGTGCCGGGGTACAGATCGAGAAGCCAGACCGTTGAATGTGATCAAGGCGTTCTCGGCCGCGCAGCTCAGAGAAAGTGTTGAGAACAGTGACAGGATAAGGGTTGCATTTAGGGGCACGTTGAAGTTAGTTGGGGCTTCTTCGATCAGGCGTGGGATACCGGAGCCCATGGTAGCGTTGTTCGCCGTACCTGCAATACTAGTGGTTGTGCATCCAGTGGCATCGTTGTTGGTGCATGTGCGTCCTGTAAAGCCGTTGATGCAGATACAGCTGCATGACATGTCCGCGTTGAGTATTGCAACACCTTCGTTTTGACAGGTGATCACACCAGAACATTGTCTATCTCCTGCGCCGGCTGTCGGAGCTGGAATGGCCGCGCCATTTGTGGTGCTCGCACCGCCGTTACCATTGTTGCTTCCTGTGTTGTCTTGAGCAGCGCTGGTACTAGCCGCCCTGTTCTGGTTGGGAATGACGACCAAGACAACCGGGATGACGACTGCTGCAGCGATGATGAAAAGCAAAACAATCAGAAGTGTGATAAATGTCCATAGTGGCATGCCACAGCATCTCCGGCGCTTCTCCGGTTTCTCGTTCTTAGTATCATTGTTTACGAAGCCGCGGTCTGAGTTTCTGACCGAAGGCCAATCAGAGTTGCCACCATTGCTGGCGTTTGGAGTAGCCCAACCTGAACGAACTGGGGTTTCCTGGCCAGGTGGAGGAAATGCCGCAAGCATTTCAGACAGACCTGACTGGCGCCCATTGTTCTTTTCAGGTCCGCCACTTTCCCAAAAGTCCATACCCAGTCGACTAGCTGTACGTCCACGGTCGAGATTAGACGCGAGTCGTGTCGCTCTTCGAATCAAATCCGGCAAACTTGTTAGACTACCACGTGCCTCAGCGTCACGAACGGCATCCATGTCGAGTCTTGGAGGCCGTCGCGTGGCAGCGCGGTCCCCCAGTGCGATTGGGCGTAGTTCTTGTTGAAGCGGCGACGCGGTTCCTCCAGCTGCGGACTTCATTCTGAATGTTTGTAGTGTGCTTGTGGATTCCGACGAAGTCGACCTGCTCAAAGGCGACCTCGCCCTTCCAGGGGAACTATCTCTTGATGAAAACGCTGCTGATCCCAGTCCCATTGCAGCGATTCCGGAAGCATCCGTCCTTGGCTTATTTAGGCCATTCTTCTTGTCACCGGAAGGTTCCACAGATCTGATGGTCATGAGCGATGGCTTGGTTCGCCTACCCAGACTGGCTTGTCGCACAAGACCTGGCGACGGCTGAACAAGGCCCCTTTGGTCGTCATGCTCGCTGGCGGAAAGGGTATCCATATTGCTATCGATTGTTCCTTCTTCGTCGGAAAAGGGGTCGTCATCTGGGTAGAAGGCATCTGCGTTGCTTGGAAATACATTACTCGATGCAAAAGAACCTCGCTGCGACTGGATTGCTGTAGAGTGGGACTCTGACTCCTCGACAATGGGTGACACGTAAGACATTTGTGTGTAGTATGACGAAGGTCCTCTTCGCGCAGAGGGTGGCGGGCCTATACTTGGAAATCGTCGAGTTTGTTGTATGTTTGGCATGGGCGGTTGGGGGACGGGGAAATCGGGTATGGATCCAATCGAGGAATCGGACGCGATAGATGACGTGGTGATTGGACGTGATGAAGACTGAAAAGAGCCCGGTGAGAGGTTGTCGTTACGTTGTGAGAAGCCTATGGACATCGGAGAGGCCGTGTCTGGTGATAATTGCTGAATTGGAAAGTCTTCGGACAGGGGGCGAGGGTCTTGTCGTGGTGCCCGGATCCTTTTGGGCGAACGTGGCGGAATGTCAGGAGGGGGATCTACCCTCTCGGTTCTGCTGCTAGGGAGGGGCCATTGTGGTGACGGAGAGCTCGACTCGATCTCATTTCTGGTGTCTGGCACAACCCTTATCGGCGATGGCCCAGCCTTCCCCTGAGAATATTGCGAGACGAGTTGGTTGGGTCGGCGGGGGAGACCGATGATCTTTGAAGTGTCTGGGAGCTGTGTCCTCTTTTGCTCGGCCTGCATTCTCTCCCGAGCTGCCCGTACTGAGCCGGGCTTCGAATCTCCATCTCTTTCTGGGTCCGTCGCACGGTATGCCCCGGCGCCCAACCTCGGGTCGTAACTCATGAATTGAACGTGGGAATGCTGACGGCGGGTGTGTCAGTCGACACTGGCCTGCTGTGGATCGACGATGCGCAACGCGAAGCTCCCAAGTTGAGATGGAGATGAGTAAAGGTAAGTAAAGACGATGACGGTAGTCGAGACGGGCCGTCGAGTTGCGAAGGGAGTTGATTACAGGTATGGGTGCGCGACCACTGAGACATATGCAACTGCGACAGGACGGCCAATGGCCAGTGCGAACATGTAAGATGCACAGTGGTCAGTCAGAATACTTGCTGTTTGGATACTGGGCCAGGCAAGTTTGCGAAATAGCCCGGTACGATGGTTGATGAGGGTGACAGCTGGGAACGAGAACGAACGATTCGAGACAGTGGAAAGTCGCGAATCCTTGCCCAGCAGATAGCGGGTTACCAGAAGGCTTGGTGAGACAAAGACTTTGGGATTGGCACGATGGAAGAATGCCCTGTATCAGACATCGACAGGCCTAGAGGAATGCAAGTCAGAAGAGGGTGCTCGCATGAGAAATGAGACTCAAGCAGGGCCTGCCAGGGCGGCGCAAACAAGAAAATCGACGATAATGCAGAGTACAGCAGGGCTGCTATGAACAGCGAGTCCATGCATTCCAGGCTCCGCAAGCCTAATACGAACACGGCGGAAGCCCAGGCAGGCAGGCACAAGACGATGTGACGTTGTCCGTTGCAGGCGCGTGGCGCTGATCCCAACCGGGTTTCAAGAGGGAAAAATCCATGTACGTACCGTGAGAGGAGGTCGGACGAGCGCAGTCCGCAGTCTAGGCAATGGAGATGCGAAGATGATGTTCTTGGTAACTGGTCATGGGGTGGGCGCGGAAAAGTGGTGATGGTGGTGGGCAGGCCGTTAGGCTAATATAAGAAGCATGCATATAGGTTGTATGTACAGGTGGTAAATGCGGAGGCTAAGCTTCGCAACGGCACGAACGAAAGGGCAAAAAAAGAAAAAGAGGAAAAAAAAAGGTAAAGTCAATGTGGTTCACAGGGAGATGGCTGGGAGCCGGGTAGTTCAATGAGCGTCGAGCTCGCGGAAATGAACGGAGAGGGGAGGCCCGGGGGGTGAATTGAAAAAAAGTGAGGGTGGATAAGAAGGGACAAGGCGAGGTAGTCGAGGCAGCGACGGTGCGTCTCGCGAGTAGAGAGATTTTGGCAGCGGAAGGGGTGGGAAAGCAGCCAGGGCTGAGGGTGGGACAGGCAAGGTTGGCATGGTTCAGAGTTTGGGCGCACTGACTAGAAGAAGTGTGGTGCAGGAAGCGAAGACGCCACTGCATCCGCCGTCGGTTCAGGGGTCTCAGAGTCGTCACTGGCGACGGGGTGCAGCATGGTGCGACAGGCACGAGCGCACACCCTCCCGTCTAGGGAATGAGGTGGCGAGGGTCCCCAAGGATGGGCCATTGAAGGTGAGATGACGATGGGCCAGAGATAATAATAAAAGTAATAATCATGATAGCAGGCCCTGACAGCCCGCGGAAGTAAGCCGCGAGATGGCGCTAAGCTTTTAGTTGTGTAGTAGTCCTGGCCCCACGAGGCTGGCACGGAGCCGTGGCCGTATTTTAGGCCCTTTGCTGTTGTGTCTTCTTCTTCTTCTTCTTCTTCTTCTTCTTGTTGTTGTTATGATGGTGGCGGTAGTGGTGGTGGTGTGGTGATGGAGGTTGGGGACCCTGTACCTGCAGCGTAGTGTATACGCGTATAGTATAGACAACTGCCGCAATGGCGCGTCCACTAGTAGCATTGTCTAACCCTCCAGCCAACCAAGCCCAAGAATCGGCCTCGACAATCGTCTTCAGCCAAGACGGCCCTTTTGGGCTCTGTCGCCTCGGATGGCGCTGTTTTGGTGCCAGCCGATGCGCCCACTGCAGGTGTCACCAAGCCTTACTGCAAGCCCTCCGATCGTGTGAACGCTGCGTTGATACTAGGTCGCTAGCAAGCGGTGGCGTGCTCGGCGCACACGTTGATTGACAGGCCGGACAATTCAAGGAGCCAGTGTATCGAGGGAGCAGCCAAGAGAAAGACTGAGCATGTTGTCATATTGTCTGCAGGCTGCAATCAATGCGAGGTCCACGGCATACTACATGGCATATGGCACGTAAAGTATCGAATGCACCGTGCTTAGAGTCCCCGCCCGTTCTGGCTCGCCTTAGTGACATGCAGGCGGGTGCACGTGACACGGCAAAGAAATTGTCCCCATCTACCATTACTTACTCCAGTACGCGGCAACGCAAAGCAAACACCAAGACAAGACAAAAGAAATGGTCACGCTATTGATTCCGGCGTCGCTCAAAACAAACAGCCACGCCCGTCTCTGCCGTGGCTAAGTACTTGCACCGTGTGCCCTAGTACCACGTTCTCCATCACTATCACCATCAACCCCCAGCAGCGTCACGGCGATCAATTCATCACGGCCCACCGCTCGCGGGTGCCGCATTGTGAAGAATGCCATGCACGCGCCTGTCCCACAGTACCGGTAGCAGTAGTTGCAACAACAATATTAGCAACAACAACCACCGGCCTGGCTACTGTGTCCTGTAAGCAGGCACGACGGGCGGTAGCACCATGCAGCGCCCTTGATCACCCATCATGCCGCGTCCCACGGCTCATGTCGAGCCCGAGTCATCTCTCATGTAACCGAACCCCCACGAGACGTTTGCCGTTGACAGGAAAAAAACAAATCCCACGAGCGCTGCTACTGACTACTAGTCCATCATCCACCATGGCCTCATCGTCCCGAGTTCGTCATAGAACCTCTACCCACCAGCCTCACATGCTCTGCCAGCCTCTTTAACTTTACCACAGGCAATTGCAGTAGCAGACGCAGTCGGTCTCACCGACACCGACATTGATAACATCAGCACACCTGTAACACCCGGCGACCGCTTCAGAACTCGGCCCTTGCGAAACGATAGCGCGGAATCCTCTCTCGATGCAGCTGCTGCTTCACCGAATCGCGCATATGCACATCCGTGCTCGCACCACGACTCCGCAAATTACCCAAATGCCCTTCCCAATACACCACCTCTCAAGCCAGCAGAGTCACGCCCTAGGCCCGTCTCGCCCTTGGGGTTAGCCAATGTCCGCATTCGTCGCTCCCACCACAGCTCACGACTGCTTCAGTCTCCCGCGCGTGCTGGCCACGCCGCACGTATGAGGCAGCTTTTTGAAGATGCTAGCCACGAACAGCAAACATTGCAGCCGGCACATTTGCCATATCCGCAGTTGCCAAACATTTCAGCAAAAGCATCGTCATCGCTAGCTCGTCGTGGCCACGTGCACTGCCATTCGCAGCAAGCCACCTCCCCCGTTCGCCGACTAGAGTCTCTATGCATATCGACGACGTTATTACCACGCCCTCCGCCAGGTTTCGCAAAAACGTCGCAACAGAGTTCTGAGTCCTGGTCCGACGATTCCGGCTACCTGATTCCAGGCTCGCGTAGTAAACCCAACCCAAAGTCTATCCGTGCCTCTGTACTTGATGACCGCATCGACAAGTGGCTCACTGGTGTTTCAACGCCAAACGGCCATGAACCTTATGCCAAGCTTCCCCAACCAAATACGTATCCCAGGCCGCAATTCTGTCAGCGCTCGTCCTCGAATTTCAGTGAAATGGCTTCGAGAAGCGGTCAAGAAACGATAGAAGCACCTTTAGCAGACACCGTCACCATACGCGATGTATTCCATACTCACACAGAGTCTACCATCCGCCCCGCAACACCAATCCGCTCGTATCCTCGTGCTACTAACCACCATGCCTCATCCCCTGATCCCGACCTCCAGCTCAGCCCTCTAAGCCCCAACGTCTGCATCGAGCGCGGTCCCTCGCGCTACCATTCTTCCCGCAACTTACACACCACTGCTGCATCTCCCACCAAATCCCCCTACGCGACCTCCAAGGAAAACGCCACTCCTCCCAATAACATTCCTTCTCGCCACCCACAACGTGGCAGTAGCGGCAACGGTGTCCAGGTCTCCCCCTGTAAAATCGGCATCGGAACACGATTCCAGCACCCAAGTCACTCTCCCCATTCAAGCCGCGGAATACGCTCTCGACAGCTACATCCGCAACCCTCGGTCTGACAAGCGGATGGCATCCCCATCTCAAAGATGCGACCTTGGGGGGAGAGGGGGGTGGGGTGTACACAGATGCTGGGATAGGTAAACGTCGTGAAAGAGAGGTAATTGGTAACTTGTGTAATCATTATCATCCTTGCCATAACACAAGACCAACGATACATTATTCAAATAAACAAAGGTACCTTGGCATTAATTTACTGGGCGAAACGAGGAGTAAGAGTGGCAAATCAAATTCCAATCCAATAAGATCAGAAAAAAGGCACAGAGGGAAGAATTGGTGCATTATTCTTCTACCCTTATTCACCTCACTTCATTCCTTGGATGCGTTTCCCGTAAAACAAAACACGAAGATGGCGTCAAGTATATAGTTTAAAATTTAGACTCATTCATGCCTTTTGCTCCCCCACCGACGGACTCAACTCCTCATCACGCACAACCCTACAAATCTGAATCTTGGCCTTGCCCGCCCTGAGCACGAGTGCCTCCCAGTCGACCAGGTAATGATTCGGGTCAAACTCTTTACCGGGTTCGATAGTGGCCCATCTGAGGGCGGTGGGATTATCCAGGGAACCCGAGTTGGGGACGATGACGTAGGCGCCTTTTTTGGCAATGAGCCGACTGGCTTCTGAGCGCGAGGTGGCGAGGCCGGCGGCGTGGAGGATGTGAGGGAAGGATCCTGGGGCGAGCAGGGACAGGGGTAGGGTGATGATTTTATTGTCCGAGGGGGGCGGAGGTGTTGCGCCGGTGGGTGACTGGGCGGGCGAGCTGGTGGAAGCATAGGCGCGCTTGTAGGCTAGGAGCTCTTGTTCTTTTGCGCTGAGTGGGGGTTCGGCGGTCGGCGATGGGGACAATGATGAGGCATCGGTATCCTTGCTGTTGGAAATGGCGGTTCGGAGGGAGAGGAGGGAAAAGGTGTTTGTGCCTTGGCTGAAGGCGTCTTTATGGGCTGCTTCGGCTTTCTTTGCTGCGGCGGCGCCGTGGGCTAGCTCGACGATTTCGCGGGCGAGGATGTGCTGGGCTAGGCGCTTGGAGGGGTCTTGGGATTGCTGGGACATGAGCAGCTTGATGGAGTCGAGGGGGAGGAAGGTGAAGAGTTTGAGGTAGCGCTCTACATCCGCATCGGCGGTGCGCATAAAGTACTGTGATGCGAGTTAGTTAAGGAATCCAGTTGGTGTCAAAGTAACAGAGGTAAGTACCTGGTAGAGGTCAAATGAGTTCAGCATCTGACCGTCCAGCCAGACAGCATTGCCAGCACTCTTGCCAAACTTCTCGCCAGAAGCGGTTGTAAGTAACGGCGTGGTAAGTCCATACGTTGCTACGCGTGGGTCCTCTTCTGCCGCTCCGTCATCCATGCCATATATCTTACGCATATGACTAACAGCGTTCATGCCCGCAATAATGTTGCCATATTGATCCGAGCCACCAATTTGAAGTTGAACACCCTGGTTCTTATACATGCTCCACCAGTCGTAGGCTTGGAAGAGGGGGTAGCTGAACTCAGATATAGCCATGCCTTCGCCGCTTTCCATTCGAAGCTTGACTCTGGTGCATGTGTGAGAAAGCGAGCCTGTACGACAATCGAGTATGACTTACGAATCGCGACTGAGCATAGCGCCCAGACGCATGCCCGAGCCCAAGTCCCTCATCAACTCCACTGCGCTGAGTTTCTCGAGCCACCTGCGGTTGTTGAGAATATCTTGCTTCCGGCTCGTCATCTGCGGGAACTGGTGCTTGATACCCAAGCACTTGACATTGGTCCATAGCTTCTCAAGCTGTCGCTGTATGCTCTCCACATTCATGGATTGCACATTCTCCGCCTGGCGCGAGCGTGCTGTCGTTCTGCCAGAAGGATCTCCAATCTGTACAGTGCCTCCGCCCAACTAACCATGATTAACAGCCATTGTACGTGACGGATCGTGGGGAGCTCACCAAGCTCACGGTGTAGTGGCCATGCAGGTACATCCAGTACAGTGCCATCAGGGGGAGAAGATGGCCGACATGCAGAGAGGGTGCTGTTGGGTCTACGCCAACATATACACCAATGCGCTTCTCAGTGAGCAGCCAATTGAGTTCCTTGCGTCCGCTGTAAATTCTCAGTATAGTCCTACCATGGCTGCCTTCTCCTTTCCATGCTCACCCAGCAACATCCTTGACAAATCCTCGCTCTTCAAGCACGCTCAGCATGCTCTGCTGTATCCCCGCTCGCACTCTGCCCGTTTGCTCTTCCCATTGTGCCTGTCTGGTTGCTGGATCTGATTCCTCGTCAGCCCACCTCTTTGCTGGTCGCTCACCGCGCGCCAAAGTAGACTGCTGCCGTATGTATTGTCGACACACGAGGAACCGTGGTCTGGACAGTTGTCTCCAGGTTGACATAGCTGCCAATTGCACCGCATCGCATCTGGCCCCAGGTCAAAAATGTTCCGGCCTGCCAAGCGGGAGCGAGCTCGACGCCGATTGGCCGAAGCTCACAGCTCCCTGCAGCTTCCCCGACGTCTCCGCATCCGCATTCATCCACATCCGCACACGTCACATGCACTGCCCTTGCGCATGATGCTACTACAGTTAGTGCCTACATGTACACCGTTGATCTCCTAGCTGCAACCTCAGTCAAACATCAATTTACCCTCCTTGCCTCCATCTCTAGTTGTTTTGCCTGATTGTGTCTTGTTGTTCTGTCAATCCCAAGTACCCTAAGCACAGCTTACTCTTACACCTCACCTTGAGCTTTCCTTGTCCAGTGTAACGAAACCCCTTGTTTTGCCACCATGTATGCCTCACTTACCTGCCATCCGCCGTTGGGCCAGACAACGACCATTGCTTCAGGTAGAGACTCTGTGAGTTCAAGCTGCTCTGGGTGCTGGACATGGTTCTAACGTCCTTTCAGGTCAAGTTCACAGTAGTCATTGAGAGCTCTGTTGCCTCAGAAAAGAGCTGGGAAGTCGCTTTATGGCATAATTTCCATGCCTCCGACCAATGGACCAGCTCTAACTTTGAGCCCAACCTCGAACCAACTGTTGTATGAGCGGCTGTCCTGCCATATATGCATTAACAAAGCTGATGGTCTCAAGACGGCGGTCAGCCCCCACCGAACCGATTTAAAACGTCAGTGCTTTACATTTGAACTCACGGGCCGCCCGAAGCACGGTTCTTCAGTGTCATACACTGTTACCTTCAGATCAGGAAAGGTGTGTTCTCAAAAATTAGTTCATAAACTTCGTCACTTCAACATCAATGCTTTGTGCGCTTCAAAAATAAGAATGAACTTCACCATTTCTTCAAAGACACAATTGACAATTGCAGGACGAGCCATGGAAATGGGCAAACGAGCACTTCTCAACTTCCGATGGCCATCTCATCTATCAATCACCAGAAACCCTGGACGACAACTTGGCATGGTATCTTGAAAATCTTCCGCCATTTCTCACAGTCTCGAAGGAGCAAAGTGATACGCCTAATACTCAGTTATGGGATATCTCCTACCCAATCGGGGCAGCCTCTGGCAAAACACCCGGTCAATCACGCGAAAAACTGGGCAAGCCTACTAACCTCTCCCGGTGGTTTGCGTCAATTCGCCTATGGGCTCCGTGGATTGCACCTAGACAAGGCAAGGATCGCTTCCAGCCGGACAAAGAGGCTATTTTGGCTGCCTTTGAGCGACATGACGGGTCACACTTGGTGATTCTAGCAATCAGTGGAGTTGGGGATGTTCTCACTACTCTCAATCACGATGGAGCTGGAAATATCGTAATGAATTCCGCAAACGATGCCGACAAGGACGGAACAGTTCGCCTTGTTGCTACGGTTGGAAAGAGTGTAGAAGATGCAATTGCTGCCTCAATGTACTATGCACGCAGGCTTGTAATGGCCTACGAAGAATCTACTGGGCAGGTCGATGAGGAGACCAAGGCTCTGGTCGACGACTTCAAACCTCAATGGCTGGAAAACTGGTACGACGGATTGTCATACTGTACCTGGAATGGATTGGGCCAGAAACTCACAGAGGATAAAATCTTCGATGCCTTGGAATCTCTGCAAAAGAACGAGATCAATATCAGCAACCTCATCATCGATGATAATTGGCAGTCACTGAATACAGAAGGTGGAGATCAGTTTGACAATGCATGGATGGAGTTTGAAGCCAACAAGAATGGCTTCCCCCGCGGTCTCAAGGCTACAGTAGGCCATATCCGAGACAAGTACAAGCACATCAAGCACGTCGCAGTCTGGCATGCCATGTTCGGCTACTGGGGTGGTGTAGCTCCCGAAGGACGTATTGCAAAAGAGTACAAAACGACAACCGTCAAACTCAAAGACGGAGTCTCAGGCGGTGAAATCATAGTAGTTGCCGAAGAAGACGTCGACCGCTTCTACAAAGACTTTTACGCATTCCTATCTTCCTGCGGCGTCGACTCCGTAAAGACAGATGCCCAATTCTTCCTTGACGAACTCCACGACGCAGACGACCGGCGCAAACTCGTCAAATCCTTTCAAGACGCCTGGTCCATTGCCCAACTCCGCTACTTCTCCGCCCGCGCCATATCCTGCATGTCACAAGCACCCCCCTTGATCTTCCACTCGCAACTCCCCTCCAACAAACCCCGCATGCTCCTCCGCAACTCGGACGACTTCTTCCCCGAAGTCCCCGCCAGCCACCCCTGGCATATCTTCTGCAACGCCCACAATTCGCTCCTGACACAGTACCTCAATATCCTCCCAGACTGGGACATGTTCCAAACAAGCCACGACTACGCCGCTTTCCACGCCGCAGGCCGCTGCGTCTCCGGCGGTCCCATCTACATAACTGATGTACCAGGCCACCACGATATCAACCTCATCAATCAAATGACGGGAAATACCCCCCGCGGCGACACCGTCATCCTCCGCCCCCACACCGTCGGCAAAAGTACCTCCGCATACAACGCCTACGACGACGCTGTCCTCCTCAAAGTCAGCACCTACGTTGGACGGGCACACACCGGCGTCCCCATCCTTGGCATCTTCAACTGCACCCCCAAACCCCTCTCCGAAATCATCGCCCTTGACGCTTTCCCCGGCGCAGAAAAAGGAACTTACATCATCCGCTCGCATACAGACGGCCAGGTCAGCAAACCCACCAGCGTAGCTACCAACGCAGCGTTTGTGCATCTTGATGTTGCGGTGCGTGGCTGGGAGATTCTATCGGCCTTCCCGCTACAGTCGTTTACGCTGGAGCGTGGCGAAGGCCTGAGTGCGAGCGGTCCTACACATATCGATGTAGCGAATTTGGGTGTCCTGGGTAAAATGACGGGGGCGGCGGCGATTATCAATTCAGACGCCTACGTCGAGAAGAGTTCGGGACGGCTCAGGGTTTGGACTAGTTTGAAGGTTTTGGGCACCTTTGGTAAGTTCCCTTATCTACCTAATCTTCCCTTTTTTTTGATAAAAGTGGAGTGCTAATGTGAAATTTTTTTTAAAAAAAGGATTGTACATCTCAGATCTCCCTAGTCGATCAATCGAAAATGACTTCTTCGCCGTCCTGTTTGGCAGGCCTATCCCGCTACATTGTGTCAGTGTAAGCAAAGGGTGCGAGAATGTGCTTGAGATTGATACGGTGAGGGCGTGGAAGGAGACGGATTCGAAGGCCGGGTGGAGCAATGAGGTTGTTGTTGAGGTTTTTATTCGATGAAGTGAAAGGATTTTGGAGTATGGAGGGATTAGGGGGACGGAGTTAGGTTTCGCGGGGGTTTCTTATATGCAATGAAGTGGTTTTTTTTCGAATGTGTGCAACCTGTGTATCGGTTCAAATTTGATATTCCTCATCATGATTGCAACACGTCACCATTCAAGTACCAGTTTATTTTCCCCAGGAGATGTATAAAGTTCAAGAGAATAAGACTTTCAGGTATCTCGATCAAACGTAAAATACACATGCAAGCATAAACGCTACCATCCAACGCCGAAAACACACGATTGCTCATTGGGAGAACAAAAAAGACCAGACCAGACATGAACAGTTTATGCACTTGTTTTTCTTCTTTCTTCGTCTGGCTGTTCCATACCAGCAGTGTCATTTACAAGACGGCGTTTCGTAACGTCTCTCCTTGCTCATATGTCACATGATTGGCCTTCCTTCCTTCATCACTGGGGTTTTTTTCTCCCTCATGGATTCCCGATTTGAAACACTCATCATAACTTGACACCCCAGATACCACGTCCGCCAGCAACACCGACCCATTCGCCGCCTTGTCCAGTCAGTGCGCTCTGAGGAGCCCAGCTAAGGTTGCCGACTTCATAGTCGCATCGCCAGCTAGCGTACGGACCCTTTTGGCCGACTGGTGCATTCTGCTGGTTTGCAGCGCCATTTGCGGGATGTGAGTTTGCAGGTGGAGGTGGGGGTTGTGTTGAGGCGTGTTCACCACTGATTGTAGCACCATTGTTTGCATGTAGCAGATCCCATATCAAGACGAGCGAATCGTCGGCGCCAGATGCGAGCATTCCTCTCCGAGAAGGGTTCCATTCTATACTGTTGACAGCTGCAGAGTGACCGCGAAGCTCGAGCAGAGCTTGGCCGGGTTGTCTAACATCGAGGATACGGATGAGATTGGAGTCGGCGGCAAAAGTAGCAAGGAGGTGTGAGTCGTGTGGAGAAGCGGCGAGTCGGAGCAGCGGTGGAGCATACGACATGGTCTGCTGTGCTTTGGTCGGAGACATGCGGCCAGTTGGCGAGCCTGTTTGAAGTTAGTTACTCGTATACATAGGAAAACAGCATGTACTCACTCTTGTCTCTATCAGCACCCTTATCAGAAGGCTCGTAGATGATTGTGCTGTGTTCGAGGCTGCGCAGATCAAACATGCGTACACTTCCATCGGCACCGCAGCTCACAAAGACGTCGACACTGCCTGCGCAGAAGCGAACATCAAAGACTTCCTTATCGTGAGCAATCAATTGTGTCTTTGCTGTAAGAGAAGGAATGTCCCAAATTGTGCAAGTTGTGTCTATGCTGGAGGTGATGATGAGCTTTGGCGACATAGTGTTCCAGTCAAGGGACGTGAGCGGGGCGGTATGCTCTGGTGTCTTGGAATTGGAGAGAAGCGCAAGTGGTGTAAGCTTAGGAAGCTGAGGTTCTCGTGTATTCACGGATGATGAGCGTGTGATGGTGTTGCTCGTTGTGTTTCCAGAGGCTTGAGGTAGCGACCACAGGCGCAGGTGGTCGCCAGACGTTGCGAGGAGGTCTGTCGACTGTTTCTGTGACGAGGGAGGCTCCCACAGCATGCGTGTGACTGGGAAAGAACATGTGGCTTCGGCAATGGCGTTGTATTCAAGGCCAAAGGGGGTTGCGCCAGGGGCGGAGACGTCTTGGGGCGCAATCTGCGTGTCGAGGATGCGAATCTAAACAGCGCATTAGTTGAGGTCTCATCGTTCCCAAATGACTGCTTACAAAGTTGTGGTTGTCTTCTAGGTAACTGCCCACGGCCATCTTGCCGGCGCTGTTGCTCCCCGATACATTCCACTTGCACCAATCGAAGGCGTATATGCTCCAGGGGGCGAGGTAGTTGCTGTTGGAAGGCACCTTGTTCATGTCGCCGAGGGTTGGGTTGCCGTGGCCCGCATTCTCAGGCTCCATGTTTGAGTTTGCGCGTGGTCTAATATCCGCGAGGCCAAGGGGAGATTGGGATGCGGCGCCCGAAGGGGTCGTGGGATAGTACTTTTGCGCGGGCGTGCCGGCGGCGTACTTGGGCTGCTGCTGCTCGGGGGTATTGGAAAAAGGAATGTATTTCTGGTCAGGGCCCAGGCCGGCTGGGCTGGAGCGCGAGTACGAGTGCGACGAGTGGGGGGAGTGCTGGGACTGGCTAATTGTGTTTGAGCGCGTGGGTAGCGTGTACTGCTGAGCGTTCGTGGCTATCTGCGTCTGGGGAGGCCCAACGGGGGCAGTGTAAGAAGTGGTAGGGCCGGGTCGCTGTTGTTGCTGTTGCGGCTGCTGGGACGGTTGTGGCTGCGGTGGCTGCTGTGGCTGCTGCTGTTGCTGTTGCTGCGACGCCGCACCGCTTGCAGGCTGAAGACTGCCGGGCACAGCGGGAGAAGCATACTGGCTGTTTTGGGGGGTGCCATGGTCAAGGTTGATGTTGGGCGCCGACCGATAGGTGTCGGGCGGGTTGTACATTTGCTGACCCGACGTCGCTGGAGGGGGCACTGAGGCATGCTGGCCTACTGCTGCCGATACATGGTGCTCTTCGGGGGCGCGCCCTCCCATGCTGGGCACTTTGTGTCGCGGCGTATCGAAGCTCGAGTTTGCAGCTGGCGGTGCCGTGGATGCCATGTACGCTTCGCCCGGTGCTTGGGCATTGCCACTGCTTCCTGGCAGAAAGGCATCGGTGCCCGCCCGTGTGGTGCCCTGGGTTGCCGCGCGCAGATTGCCTCCAGGCGCTCCTATGCCTGCGGATGGGGGAGATGGTTATCAGCTGGTGTTCAGGTAGAGTGCCCCGGAGGCCTACATACTCCCAAGCGCCGAAGCGGCGGCATAGATGCCCTGCGCTGGGTCGAGGGGCGCATTCTGGTGGTGGTTTCCGAAGGGCATGGCGCCTGCAATTCCTACCGCGCTGGCTCACCAAGAGGGAAAAGAAAAACAAAGTGACGTGCAACGGTTGCGGCGTGGAGTCGTCTGGGAAAGCGACATGTGCGGTTGGCGTATGTAGAGTCCCTGGGCGGCTCTGTCTCGGCAAATGTTCCCCACCACCCCTCCAACCAACCCTCCCATTCACGTCCAGGGCGGGCAAGAGGACGGACATTGCATAAGAGCCCCCGCGATTGATGCTCCCTCTGCTCGCAAGACGTATTGCATTCAACTCTGTCTCTGTTCCGACCACACCTCTGGTTCGCATAGTGATTGCTCGTCATTTTGAAACCATGCCGCCCTCACGCAAGTCAGTCCACCGTGCCCTGTTGTTGCTGCCGCCTGCACCAGCTCCGTCATCGTATGCAGCACTCAAGGCTGCATACAACGCCCCAATATGCACCGTTTTGAAAGAGTTGGCAGCATCACAGTCTAAATCACAGGGGCAGACTCTCCTGGAAATTGCTTTGCCATGCCCGCATCTGTACGGACATCTTGATGCGCCGCGGGGACCGTATTACGCCATCACGCAGCAGCTAGTCGCTGACCTCTACAAACTCGTTTGCATCACGACAAGCAGGCATGCTATCGATACAGAAGATGAGGAAGGCATCGACGCCCGCATTGTGCTGGTGGCATACCCAAGAGACGGTCACCTGACCGGGCCCCTGCCGGATGCTACTCCAGAGCAGGAACTCCAAGGGCCAGCCGTCGACATGCACACACTAGCTCGCAGCCCTCGGCCATGGCACGTCGTCTATTCAGTCGAGAGCGAACAGGGCGAGCAAGTGCTGAAGGCCTTTACATCTCTGGCCAAGTCTCAATACGCAGTGAACAAAGTCCGAGGCGGACTAGTGAGTGTAGACGCTTCGGCACCAGAGTCATCTTCCCAACAGGCCAGTGCAGCTACGAACCACATCTCGGTAGCTGTTGGAGGAACTTTTGATCATCTCCACATTGGCCACAAGCTGCTGCTAACCATGTTCGCATTCATGCTGGGGAGACGGCAGTCGTCTACTTCAGAGTCGAAACCCAGCGTGCTTACCGTTGGAATCACCGGCGATGCCCTGCTACAGAAGAAAAAGTATGCAGACCAGCTGGAGAGCTGGAAGCAACGCCAGGAATCGGTACACAACTTTCTCTCACACCTTGTCTACTTTGGATCTCCGGATGACGAACGGATTCGTGTCGAGGAACTGAATGAGCCTGAGCCAAATGGCCATGCCGTGCATGTCAGCTATCCCTTTGGGCTCACTATCAAATATGTTGAGATATGGGATCCTTTTGGCCCGACCATCACGGACAAGGACATTACCGCCCTGGTGCTCTCGCTGGAAACGAGGAGCGGGGGTGCGGCAGTCAACGAAAAGCGCAAGCAGCAGGGCTGGGAGGCGCTCGAGGTGTTTGAGGTTGCGGTTCTCGATGCCAGCGAAGAAGACAACGTGGACGAATCTTTCGAGAGCAAGCTGAGCAGTACGGAGATCCGGCGCAAACGCAGCGAGCGCAGTCGGGTCTAGAGCACAGGGGGTTGAGGTGAAGATGAGGCGAAGACAATCAGGCGGAAATGACGGATAAAGACAGAGCGAGTTGAGGCGGTATGTGGCGGTATGTAAGTCGATGGACGGGTGGACGGGTGGACAGGGTGGAAAAAAAGACAAGTCGACGTCTGGATTGAGTGCTTGTGTAACGGCACACTAGGGCTGGGTGCGATGGGATGAGGCGACACGACGGCACAAAAAGCAAATGACGTTGTGGAGGGGGGCACATATAGGGCTTGGATACGAGCAACACGTTTGCTGTCAGACGAGCAGAGGCACGCGGGCGTCGTCTTGTACCCGTTGAGACGGGCGGGCGAGGCGGGCGAGGCCACTGCAGGCGGTGCCGGGGGGGGG